>NC_056729.1:1529054111-1529354111 GCF_019279795.1 Protopterus annectens
GTGAATGTGTGTGTTTTAAGGTACAAAGCTTAAGGAAGGAAAAGAAATATAGAACTGGCCAGGCAGAACAAAGATGAGAAGGTGATCACAAAAGACTGAGGAAAAAGCATAAGTATTGCATGAGCACTATGCTTCATTCTTCAAAAAGGAAGGTTAGGGTATGGTACCATGCTAGAAAGTGCTAGAAAGAAGATAGGAAAGAATGAGGAAATAGTGCACAGATGACAGATTAAATAGGGATAAAGTTAAGAGAGATCTGTTGCTGTCACGGATGATAAACATACAAGGACCAGATGGGTGGGCTCATAGAGTTCACAGAATTTGGCCATTGCATTAGCAGAACCCTTGATGGAGATCTTCAATAGTTCCCTGACTAGTGCAGAACTCCTAGAGCTGTCAGTCAAACCAGGTTCAGTTTTGTGACTGAGTTACAGGAGAAGCTGACAGCACAGTACTGAACTTCAGCAAGGCCTTTGACTAGATCTCACATTGATGGCTGATAGAAAACCTTGCAGATTTGGGGCCACGACTAAGACTGGGTAACTGGTTATCTGCATGGCAGAATGGTAAGACTTGGAGGGCTTCTGCTGAGATGCACAATTTCAGTAATTAGGAAAGTGACTAAAAGAGTACCACAGTGGTTCACTATGCTTGTCTCAGCCATATCTGAGGAAACAGAGAACAGAAATAACCTCTTTTCAGACAACACAAAGATAACTGCAGCCCTTTAGGACTGGGGCAAGGCTCTAGCATTTGGAAATGCCAAACAAATGGGCAGAATGGTAGCCAGTGAGAATCACTGTAACTGGGTTACAGCAACTGCAGTATGAAGTAGCCTCTGGGAAGAGTGTGGAACTGCTGACAATGGAGAAGAAAAGTAATAATATGTAATGTAAAGGTAATACCCTTAATTATAATTTTAATTACTTCACTTGCATGATAAGCACGTAATGAAAATAACGTGTTAACATTTGCTGTCTCATTTTCTTCTGTATTATTCTTTAAGTTTTCTCTAATAGAAGAAATACTAACTTGTACTAATTCCAAAACTATGACAAATGTTGAATTGGAGAGCATTTTAATTATCCAAATGTTTTGTGCATTGTGAGAGTATGAGTGTGTGTGTGTGTGTGTGTGTGTGTGTGTGTGTGTGTGTGTGTGTGACAACAACATGGTTCTGCTTTGTAAGACGTTTGTATTGCCCGTTCTTGTTTTTATTGAACTCTGTGAAATGTTATCAGCACAATGTTTCTGCAGTTTGGCCAATCGATTTTTTTTTAGGATTTCTGAAAATTGTTTGCTGATCTTAATTAAAGCATCTATATATATATATATATATATATATATATATATATATATATATATATATATATATATATATATGAGGTTACTCAGTCAGTAAAATAAAATTTCTCATTAAACAGTTTCAACGTTTCTATTTGCAAATATATATTGATTATTTAGCAAATATGAGGTATCTAGGACAAGAGAAAAATTATGACATTCCATGCTGTTTTACACAGTGAATTGAAAAAAATTAGTAACATCATTTATTTTACATTTGTTAACCGGGGTGTCTGACTGAGCCAAAAAGGCCCCTTTTCAGCAGAGGTCCGGGGAGAAAACCTCCACATAGAAAAATTACAGATACATTTAGATATTTAGACATGATCAGTATACACACAAATTACAACAGGCATGTTTTTACAGTGGTATGCAGCACATCAACAGTTACAGTGGAGAGAACAAACAAGAAAATATTAATTTTAAAATAAAGGTAATTAATATATTTGTGGTGTACAGCTGAAATTTGGAACATAGGTAGAATACATACATAATACACAGGTACAGTACATATACTGTACATTAGCCAGTGTTTGTGAGTAAGAGTGAAAACTATTATCAAGTACTCTAGGTTTAGTATGTGTACCTTATCCTCTTTCACTAGCCTGGCGAACAATCATGGCACTGCCAACTTTGCTTGAGATGTTGCCTGATGAGGTTTTTAAAGGAGGCTTTGGATAATGTGTTTTCTATGCTAGTGGGGAGATAGTTCCATTTTTTAGCCACTGAACTACTATATAGTGTGCCTCCAAAGCTATTGTAGCTGTTGGTGACTTCTAGTAGTAGTTTGCTTGATGATCTAAGAGGCCTTTTGGCTGCATGATGTTGTACTAGGTTTTTGAGGGCAGGACACTTATTGGGGAGGTAATAGATCGAATGACAGAGGCAGAGCTGATTGCAGGGTAGGAGGTTGGGCAGTTGAAGCCAGTGGAGCTGTCTCAAAGCAATACAGTGATGAGTTCTATATGAGCAATTTGCAGCAAAGCGGGCAATTCTCTTATAGCAGGCTTCCATTTTGCTTATTTCAGTTTTGTTGAGATTAGTCAGAATGGGAGATGCATAGAGTAGGGTGGATAGAAGTTGGGAGCGAACAATGGCTGATCTTGTGTTGATTGGAGTAACATTTGTGGAGTAGATAGTGAATTGACTGTTATCAGTGTTTTGTATAATCATAAGCTGAATTTTCTTTGGCTTGAGGATAAGTTGGGCTTTGGTAAGGTAGTTTTCAACGTCAGAGAATGCTAGTTGAGTTGTTTACAGGAGAGTGAGAATGTTTTCTGCAGCACAGATTAAGGTAGTATCATCTTCATACTGAATGATAGATGCATGCTGTGTGGAGGTATGGAGGTCATTTGTGAAGATGGCGAATATGTTTAATGTAACAGCCTTGGGATCAATTTGAATTTTATTGGTAATAAACATCCATTGTATATTAGAAAATGATATTAAAACAACTTCTCCCATCATTCTTTCTGGATTCTCATAAATATCAGGTTACAATGTCAGCAAGTTGTAAATGTTTCTCTTTTTGATAGTTAAGCAGCTGGAGTTTTTAACCTCCAAAGCATTTAGTCAAAGTACAATTACAGAGTGGCATGAATGTTGACCGAGGAGGAAAGTACTATCTACAAGCATTTCTTCTCTTGGGGGGGGGCACACAGACAGACAGACAGACAGTGAGAGATGATTCTGATAGCTCTTGGAGGATAGGGCTCAGAGGGAGCAAAATACAGATCTTTTGGCTGAGGTGTGTGTGTGTGTGTGTGTGTGTGTGTGTGTGTGTGTGTGTGTGTGTGTGTGTGTGTGTGTGTGTGTGTGTGTGTGTGTGTGTGCACCCACATCTCTGTGATAATGTTTTTTTTTTGGTTTATGCATATCTTTGTTACAGCTGGTGGTAATCATCCACACCTTAAACCAGCATAAACCATCCAGAAGTAGCCACAACTGACACCACCCATAAAACACCAGAATGTACTGATATGTGATACAGAAGATACTATCAGACAATAATATGATGGAACAATGAGTGGTGACAAGGGGGTGGCCACATGATGATGATCTGACATGAACATAAAATTAATTATGAGTAAAATAATTTACTTATAAAGGTAACAGCTTACGTATAGTGTATGAAAGGAAGTAATACAAATACTGTCTGTAGTAGTGTTTCTCACTAGCAAGATTGTGCAATGGTTTGCATTCCACTGACAGGAAATTGTTAATTTTAAGGTATACCTGACTGAGTGATGTGAGAAGAGACTGAAACTCACTTTGCTTGCTCTACTTGTCTATGAGAAATTACAGCAACCAGGTTCTAAACCCAACAGATGTATCTTTCGGCTTTTCCCGGTTAGGGGTCGCCACAGCGGAACTCCGGTCCACTAATGATTGGCAGTAGATTTTTACGTACCGAGTTGCCAGCCCTGACGCACAACCTTCAAAGAAGGTACGCCCATTCACACATGTCTCCACACAGAAGACACTTTAGCTGAGAATCGAACAGGACGTCTTACTGTGAGGCGACAATGCTACTGCAGCACCACCACCGCAGTAAACCCAACAGATGTTAGCATAATATGTGTGTTATTTACCAGGAATGTGTGAGGAAGGAAGTGGAATTATTAGATGTAGCAGAACACCAGCTCAAAGGAAGACATTCAACAGAGTTATGAACTTTCTGAGAATGACTTATTAACTAGAACCACCTGCATATCAAATAGCAAGGGTTGGGAGGGTGGCCTAATGGTTAAGGTGTTTGCCTTACAAACACAAGGTGCAGGGTTTGTGTCTCACAATGGATAATTGGCTAGGCTTAAAATTACTCTCAAGGGCAGTTAGCCTAGTAATAACCTTGAACCTATGAGGATGGACTATGCAGACCTTAACTGACATCAAAGTCTTTGACTGCTGTTCTTGTGGTTGAATATACATGTTGTATTGTTTTTTCTTCCCTCTAACCTTAGCATCATGGTTTGTGGCTGTTCTTGTGTTTATGCACAGCTTTTCAGTCTGATAGCATCCTGTGCTGTTTAATTCAAGATTCAAAAACAGTTTCTACCCTACAGTGATTAGACTTCTGAACTCAGGCACTAGCCCCAGGGGTCTGGACATATAATAAGTATTTTTTTTATTTGTACAATATATACTTATATAGATTCCAAGTAAATGCAATATTTACTTATTATAACCATAGTCAGCATTACTTAATCCACTCAAGTGCAATATTAGACAAATAACTTAGGCATTCTGCATTCTGTAGTGTGTTTTTGTATTACTTTAAATGAGGTAGTTAGTTTAACTTATGGGTGGGTATTCTTTTCATATTTGAGTGTGTGTAAATATCTCTGCTCTTTCTTGCATGTATTGGGAGTAGTATTGTATTTGTTAATATAGCAATAACCAACGCCTGGGTGTGGGTAATGCTGGATTTACCCACGACTGGTGTGGTTTAGTCATGAGGGTGAAGCCCGAGTGGCCAAACAAAGACAACCGTGGGTAAATCCAGCATTACCCACACCCAGAAGTGGGTTATTGCTATTATACAATGACATTATTTAAGAAAAAAAATAATTACTTTTCTTAAATAATGACATTGTATAATACCTCCTTGATGCCCTTCCGCAGCTGTCTGGTATTCTGCGGCAGTTCTGATCTACTGCGCATGCGTATGCTTACGCAGTACACCAGAGCTGTGGGTGGAAGCAACGGAGAAAGCAAGATCTCCGTTGCTTCTTACAAAGTGTCTCTCTATGTTAAAGGAGTTTAACATAGCGAGACAGCTTTAAAAAATGCAATGGAGAATCTCCGTTGCTTTTTTTTAAAGCTGTCTCACTATGTTAAACCCATTTAACATAGCGAGACATCTTTAAAAAAAGCAACGGAGAAAGCAAGATCTCCGTTGCTTTTTACAAAGTGTCTCACTATGTTAAAGAAGTTTAACATAGCGAGACAGCTTTAAAAAAAGCAACAGAGAAAGCAAGATCTCCGTTAATTTTTTTTAAAGCTATCTCTCTATGTTAAACTCCTTTAACATAGTTAGACAGTGTGTAAAAAGCAACGGAGATCTTGCGTTTTCCGTTGCTGTAAAAAAAGACTTATACTAATGGAAAAAGTCCGGGTGACCGGACCTTTTTCCATTAGTATAAATCTAATTTACAACATGCACGCTGACCAATCAGCATGCACGTTTTGGAATATTAATGGGGAATCGTTGTATAATTATGTTTATTCCTCTGCTTCTATGTGTTGTTTTACATTCCTTTGCAATCTCAAGAATTGAGCTGATGCACAAAATTTTGTTTAGGCTACACATGTGTACTTCTAAATGACAATAAAGTTTACTTTGACTTTGACTGTTTAAGATCTTATCTGCCTTTAACCATCTTGTCAGATTGCTTGCAAAGAAATAAAAGGCATTTAACATTACAGCTGCTTTCTCTCGTCTCTCCCAGTGTCTCCAAAGCTCTTTCTCTTTCTTTTTCATGGTTTAAAATATGTTGCGCCTGTATTTGTCTGCATTTTTAGCTTTGTCAAAGGACAGTTTAATCAGTTTATTCATTTACAGGAAACAACATCAGTTTTATGAAATGTAGCTGAAAACCTAACAGTGTCGTACACATATTTTACACAGAAAACACTTACTGAAGACAGTCTTAGATTTGCTCAAAATGTCTCCATAATGGTTAAGAAGACACTTGGGACAACTGAGAGTTCATCTAATATTAAAAGCAGTATCAGGATGACAAGAAAAAAAAAAACATACAAATAGCAAGAGAACATTATGTTATAAGAAACAAATGTCCTGCCCAAGGGAGTATATCTGCATCCCTCCACACTAACAAAACATATTCTATGTACATATAAAGCACTACTTAACATTTTTTTTATTAACTGCATGTTATGTTAACTGAAGTACAATAGTTTTCTCTCTTCAGCTTTATATTTTTAGTCGTCATGACCCTTCAAATATCATTAAGTGTTTTCCATTTCAACAAAAAGATTATCAGCAGCTCTTCTTTATGTCCATTTTTGGTTATAAAACAAGTTGAGAATCCGAGGGTTGAACTGTTGAACTGTTGCAGCAGTAACATTTTAACAGGATAGTAAAAAGAGATTTTGTACTGGAAGCACATCCAGCAGAGTACTGAATGTCCCAAAGTGGGTAAACATGTAACTGTGCTTAACATTCATAAAAAGGAGGCACCAGTCCAGTCATCAGATGTACTCTGGTTGGGTATATCCCAGATGTATTACAGAAGATAGATTATTAAAATAAAGTCCAAAACTAATGTTAAAATGAATCAATCCAGAATTTCTAGAGAACTGAGAAGAAAACTATTAACAGCACCATATTTAGAAATTCATGTGACAAGTGCAAGGCACCCTGAAAGTGGACAGCTATGTCTGTCTTTTGGAAGAGAGCTATCAAGACAGAAAAAGAAATTACTGACATGCTACGAAGATTTCAATGATAGGGAAATCATGAACCCAGACATTGAAAGGTTGAGGAACTTCATGGTTTAAAGCATTCTGTACACAGAACATTAATGTCAAATCAGATGAATATTTTTTTGCTACATAAGACTAGGGACGAGGCTAGTGGTATGGACAGGGCGTGCAGGTAATATCAGCTCATTTAAACATACCTCTCAACTTTCATACTCAAGAATTTAAGCATACCTCTCAAATTCTTTGTTCAAGAATTTTCGCCAGAAATAATGGGTGGGGGCTTCCTAACTTTAGACTGAAGCACATGACCAACATTCATATTGACAAGTCTTGGTAAAAAGAAAACGCAGAACACTGAGATAGTAGGGAATGATTTTATATACATATATATATATATATATATATATATATATATATATATATATATATATATATATATATATATATATGGGTCTACTTTGAAACATCTAAAACTGATAACATCGAATTTCATAACATCTAACATTACAAATCACAAGAAAATAACATCCCCTCCACATATAACAACACCAAACTACCAGACACACTTTTTACTACATTTCTGCAGAGGGGCAAGCCCCACTGCACCCACCACACCCCACGTAAATTAAATATACCAACTCCAAGATCGCACCAGAGTGGGAAAAAGTTAATTTCTTAACCCCACTGCATCAAGCCCCCCTGCAGAAACATAGTAAAAAGTGTGTTTGGTAGTTTGGTGTCATTATATGTCGTTATATGTAGAGGGAATGTTATTTTCATGTGATTTGTACTGTTAGATTTTATGAAATTCAATGTTATGGGTTTTAGATGTTCTGGTCTCAGTGTTATGAAATTAGATGTTATGGGTTTTAGATGTTTTGAAGGGGACCCATGTATGTATATATATATATATATATATATATATATATATATGTATATATATATATATATATCTGTATATGTATATATATATATATATATATATATGTATATGTATATATATATATATATATATATATATATATATATATGTGTGTGTGTGTATATTTATATATATATATATATATATATATATATATATATATATATATATATATAGCTGCATCATACAGAATCAGCACCAGGAAGGCTTACTCCTTCATCAATGCAGTAAAGTTTAATAAATGGTTTGCTAGTGTAGTGGTATTCAACATTGACTGGTAGTACTATGGTTGCTTGTTCAAATCTGATTGCAGGATCTTTGCTTTACTTTATTTATAGTCCATTTCAGTTTGATATACAGAGGTTCCTCACTAAAAGAATACAGGGTATAAATAACATGTCCTATGCAGACTGCTTCAAGGCCCTATCCCTGTATTCTGTCTACTACAGTCTCTTGAGGGGAGATCTATACCTGGCATACAAGGCATTATCAGACCCCACTCTGATGGACCTCCTCCAGATCCACAAAGCAAACAGCAGCAGAATTACCCATTCTAAAGATTTAAACCTTGTCTGTGATATAATTAGGACCTGCTGGAGATACAGGTATGTATCCCAGAAACTACCCCTTCTCTGGAACAAGCTCCTCATCCACAAGAATCGGAGTTCCTCCCTAATCCAATTCAAGTGTAACTTAGAGAATTGGATGAGGAACAGGAACTTTGTCACTGGTTTGTCACCTATGTCTCTCCCAAGCCCTGCTTACACTTATCAACAGTATGAGAACCTGTCAGAGATTTAAGATACATAGCTAGGCTTAAAAAGGTCTTTGTGATCAATAGCCTGTGAAACACCTATGAACTTATCCCTAAATGTGAACAAATACCTTGTCATTCCTAAAATCTCTTCACTCTCCCTTCTTCAGTCACTTCTCCTTCCTTCCTTTTATCAATTTGGACAACTGGATGGGGAACAGTAAATTCATCCGTGGTTTGGCACCTATTTTTCTAATGGACACAGGCAGCCTGTAAATAGTTCATCTCCCATGCCCCTGCTTGTAAATGTTTCACCTCCCATGCCCCTGCTTACACTTATCAAGGGTACAAGAACTTGTGAGAGCTATGAGATGTATGGTTAGGCTTAAAAAGGCCCTTGTGGTCATTAGCCTAGTAAACACCTATGAACCTATGATATCATGTTCACAGATTAACTAATTATTTTTCAAGGTTAGTTAATGTGAGACAGTCAAGTCTTTCTGTTTTTTTTTTTTGTTTTTTACATTGGTGTTTATTGCAACTGTTAAGAGTGTACAACTTACCTCACCTTTCTCAAGGGTTATATCAAACATGATGCAAGACTTCCCTCACCTAGTCTAGCCTCCCAGCCTGATGTATTTTCCTTTCTATCTCACTGTTCTGCTTTTCATTTTTACCAAGAGTTGCTGATATAAAAGTTTGACACTTTCTGACCAATGAAATGAAAATCAAAGTGGGGGGATCAAAATCGGGGACAGTTTTTTAATATTACTCTAGTTCAATTAACTTCTGAACAATACAAATATGAAATTCTAACGTCTGCCATTACCAAATGACAGTAATCCTCAGTGATTTAGCACATATCAAACAATTTATGAGGAGCAGTTAAAGAAAAATGAGACAAAATCAGGAACGCTTTGTAAAATCAGGAAGAGGTGAGTGGTATCCATTTAAACCCCCGTGCTTCAACCAGAATTATCATTAATTAATGCAACTGTGGTTATTGTACAATTAAAAGTAACTTGTGATATATTTAGACTTAACTTACCCTTTAAAAGCAATCAATAACTATTTGACAAAGGCAGTACATTTTTTTACCTAATTTATACTTAAATTGTTTTATACTTATTGACATTTCATGCTTATAACTTCTAAACATTGTAAAATAATATATTTGACTTTGTAAATACTGAGACATGCTTGAACTAATTTTTCTTGTAATTTTACTAATATTTACTGAGCTTTTCTCCCTGTGATGATGCTGAAAATGGGTCTATTTTTGCTCAGGTGGATATCTATAAACCTAGGAAATTATAAGCCCATCAGCCTCACCATCCTTAAATATAAAGCCATGGAATTTATCATAGTAGAACTCCTTTATACAGACATAGGAAACAAAGTGCATTGGTCATA
Source organism: Protopterus annectens (assembly GCF_019279795.1). NCBI lineage: Eukaryota > Metazoa > Chordata > Ceratodontiformes > Protopteridae > Protopterus > Protopterus annectens. Next base: position 1,529,063,993 of record NC_056729.1, read on the forward strand.
TTTGTTTGTGCATCACACCATCTAATTGGTGAAGTGCTACAATGCACTTTATAGTTCTCTTTCCTAATTTATTTGGGCCATTTTTAATACAAACCTTTGCAAATTTACTATATGCTGCAGTGACATCACCATAAGGATACATGAATTATGTCCATATATATTAATGGGTGCTTGGTGCACTCATTAAAGTCTATGGATGTAGTTCAGTCTTTCCATATGCTGTTAGGAACATAGGAACATAGGAACTTACTAGCCTGATGGCTCTAGGGCCCTTACAAGCCTAGCCAAGTTCTGGCCTTGTTTCCATGATCAGCACATATTGCCCCTGTCCAAGAGAGAGACACAGGTGGAACCCCCGGGGTGAAGTTATGGTTACCCATCCAATCATCTAGTTTGCACTTGAAGAGGATTAAAGAGGTGCTCTGCTTGACATGAATTGAGTTATATGTTCCCTTAACCTCTGAGAGACAAATCTGTTCCTCCAGCAGGTTTGATTAATGTCACATGCCAGGTTAAGGTCTTTAGAGTGAATAGCCCATGAGCCATTGTACTTACGGATATTCAGCATTTCCAATAAAGGAGAGCCAGAGATTGCCTTATATGCAAAGCAGAGATTGCCTCTGAGTAGTCTGTATGAAACGGAGTAAAGTAACAGTGATTTCAGCTGATCCACATTGGACAGAAGCTGAAGACCTTGAATTCTCCTTGTGAGGAGCTTTTGTGGTCTCTCCAGTTGCTACAGGTGCATGGAAAGGTACATGCCAAAAGGGGCATTGTACTCAATTATTGGCCCGATAAGGAAAGAGTACAGGGAGGTTATAACTTCTTTTTTTTCTGGAGGCAATGCCCTTACTTATGAGATGAACAATACAGCATGCCCTTCTTACCACTGTGGAGACATGGTGATCAAAGGTAAGGTTGCTGTCAACCAATGTGCCCAGGTCTCTCACCACTGAGTGCATGCTTATGGTGTTTCTATTGGTGTGGTAGTTATCTGGAACATCGCTCTTACTGAAAGGAATGATAATATTTTTTTTGCATTAAGTTTAAGGCTGTGACTTTTGCACCAATCATTTCTTTGCATAAAAGGATGTTCACATTGTTTGGGGATACTATGATTACTCCCGGTTTGTAGTTTTCAGCAAACTTTGTCAACCGCAGACTTTTAGTTTTTGCTTGTACATCAGAGAAATAGATTCCAAACAGTAGAAGTCCCAGGACTGGGGTCTATATTATAAGCTCAAAGGTTGAAAACATCGAACACCATATTTTATTTATTTTTTTTATTTAACATTTGTTGATCGGGAATGTCCGACTAGGTTCCACAGAGCCTGTTTTCAGCGGAGGCCCGGGGAGAAATGCTCCAGATGCATGTCTTTGGAATGGTCGATGTCTTCAACCCTCGAACTCATAATAACAACCCCCACAAAAAAAGACAAAAGTACCCTAACGGGATTAAGCAGGGGGCAATCCCCCATGCACCCCCCCACATGGGGGGCTGCACCCCCATCCCCCACTACTTAAATATACCAACTCCGAGACCACACTACATTGCAGTAAACGGAAATCTCCCCTTATGGAGATTTCCATTTACACGTTCCATATTCTTAGCGTTCGCTATTCTCGTGTTGACAATGTCAGATTCAACATTGTCAGCTTTCGAGAATATAATATAGACCCCCAGGACTGATCCTTGTGGAACACCACTGGTTGCAGGTCTGCTGTTGGAGCTGGATTCCCCTATTTTGATTGCATGGATTCTATTGGTGAGCCATTTAGCATCCCACATAACGATATAAGGGTTGGTACCTAGCTGGGTTTGTCAATAATGCCTGAGTGGAGAATAGTGTCAGATAAGTACTGTATGTAAGAGTTAGTGTAGTGTTAGGTGTAGGGTTTTTTTAAATGTATGTATGTATATTATTTATTTTGTTTAGGTGTATGTCTGTAGGGGATGTGTGCGGTAGTTACAGACTTTAGGGTTAAGGAGGGGTTAAGGAGTGTGTATAGATAGTTGTGTTTGTGGGGTTTAGTGTAGTGTTGGAGGTAGGGTTTTGGTGCTTTAGTTTAGGTTAGAAGTAGGGTTTGGTTAGTGTATGTATGTGGTTTATTTATTTTGTTTGGGTAGGTAGTATGTAGTGAGTGGTGGGGTTGGCCGACTATGGCAGTTCGATATTTTTTTTTCGCAGTTTAGTGCATTCGGAATTTTTGCGGTTCGCGGTATAGGGGTCGATGTTTTGGTATTCGCACATAGGGGTTTTCGCTTTGCTAATATAGACCCCACAGAACCTATTGGCTAACAGGTTTGCTATATCCACAGGCTCAGTGTACATGATATCACTAACTACCAGTTTGGCTCAAATCTGGGTCTTACCTTTTAGGCTACGGATGTAATTAAAGAATGCCTTATGGTTGTGCATAGCTGAGGATGCTAATTTGCATTCGTAGTTTGCTTTGAAGGACTTCACAAGAAGTCTTATTTGCATGTCTAAGCTGATTAGGGACTGTTTCCAGTTTAAAGCACCCTCCCCCTTACTTTTGGACAGCAATTTCTTCGTCTTATTGTAAAGCCTGTTAATAGCAGTTGTCCACCAAGCAGGTTTGCTCTTCCTTGAAGAGCTTGTTTTGGTCCTATCAGGTATGGCAACAACCATGCAGTTATACAGCTGTTTGAAAAAGCAGTGGTGTAGGACTCAACATAGTTGCCAGTTCCATCTGAGGTGGGAGGTGCAGTGAAGCTATTTATACCATCTTTAGAAGGATATAATCTGCTTTGGAGAAGTTTTTTAGTTTAGTTGCTGCTGTTGGGGGGGTCTGATGTGATAGTTATTTCAAATCATACTGATTTGTATTCAGATCTGACAAGGGAAGACCTCACAGTGGGGGTGCTACAGTTGTCCCACATATCGGTAAGCACCAGATCCAAGATGTTGATGCCCCTAGTTGGGGTGTCCACCAGTTGGTCCAGGGTGTTTGAGTTAATGAACTCAAAGAACCTTTAGGAAAATGAGTTTGAGCATGACTAATTTACCCAGTCAATGGTTGGGTAATTAAAAATCACCTAGAATCTTGGGGTTTGGATGCATCTTGATGGATTCCAGTAGATCCAAGCAGACAGAGTGGGTGTCTTGATTCATGGCGGGGGTCCTGTAGCTGGCAATGACTTGAATAGGTGTTCTAACAACAGTTAGTTGCACCTGAAGTGTCTCAAGGGAATCATACTGTTTAACCAATATGGGGATGTATTTATCTTTAATGTCTATTGATACACCACCTTTTTTAGTTTTCATGCCTTCCATTCATGGTCTGAACATTTGGTAGGAGATGCAATCCAGTATGGCTGGGATGCCCTCTACAGCCTAGAACCAGGTCTCCATGACTGCACAGATGTCAGCGTCTTCCAAGGTGACAACTGCTTCCAATGAGTGCAGTTTCATGCTAAGACTCCTAGCATTTAGCAGCATAACCTTGATGTTTTTTTGATGAAATTTTTATGTTGAGAATTTTGTCCTTGTGACATTTCCTAAAAAAGCACTATGGGGGTGGCAGGACCCTTTGCTAGTAGCTGAAATCCCAGGGGTGACAGATAAAGACCATCTCTAGCAAAGCATGGAGGTCTGTAGATCATGTCATCCCGCTGACAGAAACTGGATCCCCTTAGAATGACACCAGAAACTAAGCCAATTATTAAAGTCAATGATTTTCTGTTTATATTCTGGTATCATCCTAGGTAAGGGTAATATACTGCTCAAGGCTAGGGACATACCTGCTTGTGACACATAATCAGAGAGCTCAATTATGTCTCCCCTCATGTAGTCCAGGGAGGTACGTCTCAAGTCATTCACACCAACATGTACTATGACCAAATCATAAAGGTACTTGTTGTTGAGATACTCGAGTGCCTGCATGATCTGATGAATCCTGGCACCAGAAAGATAGCTGACCATGACTTTCTCCTTCTTCAGCCTGGTGAGGGGGATGCCTGTGTATCTCACTATAGTGTCTCCTATGACTAAGATATTTGCAGTGGATGTGTGTTGCCTTATGAGCTTTGATGGTGAGACACTTGTTCTAGTGTCATTCTGTGTATAGTGTGTTTTGGGAGTTATAGTTGCTTTAGTATGTATGTGTTTTGGAAGTCTCTGGTGTTTAGGCAGATTTTTTGTGAGCACCTCTGCATATGTTAGTCAATGTGTATGTTGTGTGTCATGAGTAGGATTTGTGATAGGTGGGCTGACAACCTGCTCTGAATTGCAATCTATTGCATGAGAGAGCTGTGATTCCAGATTTATAATGTATGTGCATCTATCACAAATGGTACAGGAATGATTTACAAGTAGGGGGTTGTCAGTGTACATGAGGCAATTGCTACCCTGCCTCAGTAGACCCATGTCAACCAGGCTGATACCACAATATAAACCATGTCAACCATCACCAACATGGGCGACCGGTGTTCCATACTAGAGGTCAGCTCCTCGTTGGTTAGATCCGACCACAAGCTAATCACCCTAGACATCCACATCCCGCTCCCACCCCCATTAGGAAAACACCTGTAAAAAATTTCTCCAAAACCAACTTCACGCTTAAGACAGAAGTGGCAAACTTCACAACACTCATGCAGATGGACAATGGAGGTACAACTGCTGAATCCTACACAAAGGCACTTTATAAACGCCTACACGAGTGCATGGATCGTGCTATCCCTAACAGTACCAAGATGTTACCCTCATAAAAAAGGAAGCCAATCTGGTGGGCTTCTGCCATAAACAAACTCTACAACAGAAGAAAGAAACTGTTGCAAAAAAGAGTAAAATCCCACAATTGGAGGAACTCCCTGGTCAGCCCCAGTAAGACGCTGAGATCCCTCATAAAATCCTCCAAAGCTAGTTATGAAAACAGAATCGCCACTGATTCTAAACACAGCCACAAAGCATTCTATAGCTATGTCAAGAATCTCAATGGCAACACTCAGATCTGCTCTGAGTTATGACACTAAATATACAGAACCAAATGATATTGCCAACATCCTGGCAGATAGGTTCAGTGCTAACTTTACCCCCTCTCACCCCCTAAAGGGCCAATCTTTATACCAGAAGAATGCAAAGTTCCTGTAGTCACGGCTGCACAGGTAAAAACCTCACTCTCCAAAACCAAGAACACAGCATCCATGGGACCTGACAACATCCCAGGCTGCCTTCTACATGAACTACAGAATGAACTGGCACCCCACCTAAGTACCAAGTTCAGTCATAGCCTCACCTCAGGCTTTGTGCCCATTGAATGGTGCACTGCGACGGTTATCCCACTCCACAAAGGGGAGGCCACAACAGACCCCGGGAACTACCGCCCCATTAGCCTGATGAGCCTGGTCTGCAAGGCCATGGAATGTATCATCACGGAACTCATAAACAAAGACATTGGAGATCTCCAAACTCTGGACCCCACACAGATCGGGTTTGTAAAAGGCAGATCATGTCTCCTAAACCTGATAGACTTTTTTGAAGCAGTCACCAAAGCCATAGATGAGGGTAAGGTGGTTCACACAGCCTATCTAGATCTATCTAGGTGTTCAACACCATCCCCCACTCAGGAATTATAGATAAACTCACTAAACTAGGTATAAATCCCTATGTCACAAGATGGGTTACCAACTGGCTTACTGACAGAACCCACACTGTGAAAGTAGCAGACTTCAAATCAGACTTCAGACCAGTGACAAGTGGAGTACACAGGGTTCAGTCCAGGGTCATCTTCTGTTTGGTATCTACTTCTCTGAAGTACAGGCTAACAAAGAAGGTCTTTGGCTAACTAAATTTGCAGATGACTGCAAACTTGGAGTCATAATCGAAACTCCTAATGATGTGGACATCCTACAAAAGGGCCTTACTGAGACAGATGCCTGGTGTCAAAGCCATGGTCTGAAGCTCAATGCCAAAAAGTGCATTGTCATCCCCTTTGGTAAAAACTCTGTACCAATGAACTACCACATAGGCGGTAGTCTATTTAACACCGAAAATGTGATAAGAGACCTTGGGACACAGGTGGACAGTAGTCTCTCCTTTGATAATCACATTGCCACAGTAGTCAGGAAATCCTCCTACGTGGCACACCTCATCACAAAAGGTTTCTCATCCAGAAAAAAAGAGGTCATTATTCCTCTCTACTCATCACTCATTAGACCCATTATAGAGTACAACGCCCCTTTTGGTATGTACCTCTCCAGTTCAGCTGGTTAATCTGGGTATCTTGAGACAATGCTACAATTGTCTCATGTACACAGACAACACTCTCCTCCTCCCAACAAACACAAATACATGTGAGAGATGCAACTATATAGCCAAACTGGAGGCTGAACTCTCTCAACTCAGGGCTGGCATGACCAGACAGGAGGAGATGGCAACCACACACACAACAATCCCAGTCCCACATAGACCTACCACAACTGCAAACCAAATACATAAAAACACAAAGGCATACTCGGAGGCTCTAATAAAAAACTTACCAAAACAACAGAGGCTCCCAAAGCAGACATCCAAAAATCCACCACCTCAAAACAAAACACATGCAACACATACTTCAATAAATCAGTGTGTCGACCAATCGCAGCCCTTAAGGCCAAACACCTTGCCTGATACACTAGTAATAGGTGACTCCATAGTCAGACACATTGATGTCCCACTGACCAGGCTGAACAAGGAGAAGGTGACTGTGAGCTGTCTATCGGGAGCTAGGATCCGCCACATAACACACGCACTCAGGTCACTCCAAAGCAAGTACAAATATGACTCCGTCATTGTCCATGCTGGTGTGAATGACCTGAGACGCACCTCCCTGGACTACATGAAAAGAGACATAGAGGAGCTCTCCGATTATGTAGCCCAGGCTGGTATGACCCTGACCCTGAGCAGCATCTTGCCCTCACCAAGAATGATACCACAATACAAAGACAAGATGATCAGCTTTAACAATTGGCTCAAGTACTGGTGTCATTCTAAGGGGATCCAATGTCTGTCTGCCTGGGATGATATGTTGGACAAGCCACGCTGCTTCACAAGGGATGGCTTACACCTGTCACCACTGGGCTTCCGGATATTGGCTAAGGCTCTTGTCACCCCCATAGTGCCTTTTTTAGGCAAGGCTCAAAAGACAAACCCACCTCCTTAGAAAACAAAAATGGAAAAAAACTAAGGGTAATGCTGCTCAATGCCAGAAGTCTAAATCTCAAGATGCAGGCACTTGATGCACTCCTCAGCATGGAGAACATCGACGTCTGTGCAGTAACTGAAACCTGGTTCAAGGCTCCAGAGAGCACCCCAGCGCTACCAGGCTATACCTTGTATCATGCTTTTCGGCCCTAAAACCGGGGCCGAACCACAAAGGGAAGGGGGAGTTTCCATATTCATAAAGGACACCCACACCTCCAGGTTAGTAGCAACACATGAAGCATCAGAGACCATACAGGTGCAACTAACCATAGGCAAAACTGCTATACAACTGGTAGCATGTTACAGACCACCCTCCCAATCTCAAGAACCCCACTCAGCCTTCCTGAAGACATTGGAGGATATGAATGTATCACAAAATATCATCATACTGGGAGACTTCAACTACCCAAACATAGATTGGGTACATTATTCTAGCCCTAATACCCTAACCCAAAGGTTCCTGGAATTCATAAATTCAAATGCACTGGAACAACTAGTCACCTCTCCCACTAGGGGAGATAATATACTAGACCTGATCATCATAAACATGGGGACAAAATGCTCCACATCAGAAGTATACCCCTCACTAGTGAGATCTGACCACAAACTAATCACCCTGGATATACATATCCCACCTCCACCCCCAGCACAAAAGACCACAGTGAAAAACTTCTCAAAAGCAGACTTCACTCTTCTTAAGACTGAGATGGTATCCTTTAAGCCCACTGTGCCAGTGGATACCACATCCCACAATGCCGAATCCTTCACAAATGCTTTCTATGGACATCTCCAAGAATGCATGGATCATGCAATCCCAAACAAATCCAAGTCCCTCTCCACCAAATGTAAGCGTCCTGTCTGGTGGACCTCAGCCATAAACAAATTGTATAACAAAAGAAGGAAGCTACTGCACGTCAGAGCGAAATCCCATGAAGGGAAGACATCTCTGATCAACATTAGCAGAAAACTATGTTCTCTCATAAAAACATCCAAGGCAAACTTTGAGAGAAAAATCGCTAAGGACACCAAAGATAACCACAAAGCCTTCTTCAGCTATGTTAGAAACCTGGACGGAAACCCTCAGATATGCTCAGAGTTGGTTCACAACAACAAAAAATACACTGAACCCACAGATATTGCTAACATTCTGGCTGACAGATTCAGTGCAAATTTCTCGCCTCCTTCACTCCCAGAAGAAGAAATACTTATCCCAGCTGAATGTAATCTCCCTGTCATCTCAGATGTCCAAGTGAGAACCACCCTAAACAAAGCAAAAAACACAGCATCAATGGGACCTGACAGTATCCCGGGGTGCGTGTTACGTGAACTCCAAGAGGAGCTAAACCCACACATAAAAATGCTATTTAACCTTAGCCTTACTTCGGGATATGTACCTGAACACTGGCGTACAGCAACAGTGGTCCCACTCCACAAGGGGGGTGCCTCTACAGACCCTGGAAACTACCGCGCCATAAGCTTGACTAGCCTGGTCTGCAAAGCTATGGAAAGAATCATTATGGAACTCATAAACGGAGACATAGGGGACCTACAGACGCTTGACCCCACCCAGTTCGGCTTTGTAAAGGGCAGATCCTGCCTTTTAAACCTGGTTGACTTTTTCACTAGAGCCACTGATGAGGGCAAAGCAGTCCATACAGCATACCTGGACTTGGCTAAGGCCTTGACACAATACCCCACTCAGGCATCATAGATAAGCTAAACAGCTTAAAAGTAAACCCTTATGTCACTAGATGGGTTGCAAACTGGCTAAAGGACAGAACCCATAAAGTTAAAATCACTGGAGCAATGTCAGACTCAAAGCCAGTCACAAGTGGTGTCCCATAGGGATCTGTCCTGGGACCCCTCTTGTTCGGCATTTATTTCTCAGATGTTAAAGCAAACATGGGAGGGCTGTGGCTGACAAAGTTCACAGATGACTGCAAACTAGGTGCCATAGTCGATACACCAGCAGATACACACATCCTACAAAAAGGCCTCACTGAAACGGACAACTGGTGCCGTAGTCACGGCCTTAAACTAAATGCCAAAAAATGTATAGTCATCCCTTTTGGAAAAAACAAAGTACCCACAAATTATCACATAGACAGTAACCCACTGAGTACAGAAAAAGTAATCAGAGACCTAGGGACCCAAGTAGACAGCGACCCCTCATTTGACACCCACGTTGCCAAAGTGGTTAGAAAAACATTCTACCTTGCACACCTCATCATGAAGGGTTTCACATCCAGATCCAAGGATGTCATTGTACCCCTATATTCCTCCCTCATCAGACCCATGATTGAGTACAATGCCCCATTTGGTATGTACCTCACCCGGCACTTGCAACAGCTGGAGAGACCACAAAAGTACCTCACCAAAAGGATCAAGGGTCTCCAACATATGTCTTATTCTGCCAGACTAAAGAAACTTCAGCTCTATTCAGTAGCATACTGCCTGCTCAGAGGTGATCTCTGCCTGACGTAGAAGGCCATGTCCAATCAGGATCTGATGGACATGCTCCACCTCAAAAAATCCAAATCCATCAGGACCACGAGAGCTAAAGACGTAAACCTTGGCACAAGTATGAATAGGACATGCTGGAGGGATAGATTCATAACCCAGAGGCTTCCCATGCTTTGGAACAGGATCCCAGTTCGTATTAGGCAGAGCCCCTCACTGACTCTCTTCAAGAGAAATCTTGATGAGTGGATGGGAGATCGTAAGTTTACCCCAGGGGTCACATCTGTGTCACTGCTAGACAGGGGCACAGTAAACTAATTCTATTATATAAGGGGACCTTCACTGTGTCACTACTAGACAGAGGCACAGTATTCTAGATTTATTCTGTACATTTTTGTACCATTTCATGGGGTGGCAAAAGCCACATCACTATGGCTAGGCTTACAAATGCCCCAGGGCAGATAGCCTAGTACTATACTATGAAACTATGAAACTATGATTCACATCCAGATCCAAGGATGTCATTGTACCCCTATACTCCTCCCTCATCAGACCCATGATTGAGTACAATGCCCCATTTGGTATGTACCTCACCCGGCACTTGCAACAGCTGGAGAGACCACAAAAGTACCTCACCAAGAGGATCAAGGGTCTCCAACATATGTCTTATTCTGCCAGACTAAAGAAACTTCAGCTCTATACAGTAGCATACCGCCTGCTCAGAGGTGATCTCTGCCTGACGTACAAGGCCATGTCCAATCAGGATCTGATGGACATGCTCCATCTCAAAAATCCAAATCCATCAGGACCACGAGAGCTAAAGACTTAAATCTCGGCACAAGTATGAATAGGACATGCTGGAGGGATAGATTCATAACCCAGAGGCTTCCCATGCTTTGGAACAAGATCCCAGTTCATATTAGGCAGAGCCCCTCACTGACTCTCTTCAAGAGAAATCTTGATGAGTGGATGGGAGATCGTAAGTTTACCCCAGGGGTCACATCTGTGTCACAGCTAGACAGGAGCACAGTAAACTAATTCTATTATATAAGGGGACCTTCATGGTGTCACTACTAGACAGAGGCACAGTATTCTAAATTTATTCTGTACATTTTTGTACCATTTCATGGGGTGGCAAAAGCCACATCACTATGGCTAGGCTTACAAATGCCCCAGGGCAGATAGCCTAGTACTAAACTATGAAACTATGAAACTATGAAGACATCTACAACAACTGGAAAGGCTGCTGAAATACCTCACAAAGAGGATTACTGGCCTCAAACAGATGCCCTATGCAGACCGACTCAAAAAACTCCAGCTTTACTCCATCGCATATCGCCTACTCAGAGGCGATCTCTCCCTAACATACAAAGCTATGTCAAACCCAGAGCTGTTGGACATGCTCCACGTAAAGAAATCCCAATCCCTTCGAGCTATATGCTCTAGGGACCTAAACCTTGTCACCACAATAAACAGAACATGCTGGAGGGATAGATTCCTGTCCCAGAGACTTCCCATACTCTGGAACAGACTACCTATCTATGTCAAACAGAGCTCCTCATTAGCACTCTTCAAGAAAAATCTTGATGATTGGATGGGTAATAAGAAATTCACCATGGGGATCACTTCTGTGGTTCTGCTTGACAGGGGCACAGGAAAATAATTGTTTTGGGTGGGAAAGCCAGGGTACCTTTTTGGCTAGGCTTGTATAGGCCCTAGGGCCAATAGCCTAGTACCTACCTATGAACCTATGGTAGGAGAAAAGGGGGGAAACAGACAGTTCATGGTCCCACTAATAACCTTGGTCTGGCTATAACAGTTGAAGAAGGAACACAGCAGGGGAAGGCATTAGTAGGTTTAGCCATGAAGACCTCTGGTTTAGGTAATATTTGTGAGGCTAGAGAGCGAGGGCACGGGGGGGGGGGGGCTCTCCAGACAAAAGATTAGCTGTTTTACAAGCTCCAAAGGTCACAAACAGTACTAGAGTCAGCAAAAATCTGAACCATTTCAGTGCTAGTGTTTTTCAAGTGCAGCAAGCAAGTAAAATGAAGAAAACAAACAGATGAACATTAATTACAGTTGTAAGAGGAATTCAATTAGCAGACAATCTAAACAAATGCTGTAAAACACAGTTGCACAGTTTAAACAAACTGAGGTTAAAGTTTACATTTTGACCTTGGTGGCAGGTTCATAGGTTTAGCACTATCTTTAAAAATGTTTTCCGTACAACATGTGACTGCAAACATTCACCAGTGAGGAGAAAATGTGGATGAGCTATTTCTCTATGAGGTAAAGTGGTCAAAAGGTAAGGAAATTAATGTGACCAGTGCACTTTACCTGATCTAGACTCCACTCACTTTTGTTTTGTGAAGGACTGTTCCTGTCTGATGAACCTAGTAAATGTCTTTGAAAAGGTTACAGAGGCTATGGACTGTGACCAGTTTATGTGTGCTTTTTATCTTGACCTGGTCAAGGCTTTTGGCAGTTTCCCCACAACTGTATTACAGAAAAATGAAGCAAACTTAAGGTCAAGCCCTACATTGTCCTCTGGATTACAAACTGGATATCTAATTGATCACATCTTGTGAAAGGTGATGGTACCCTCTCTGAATGTAAAAGTGTTACTAATATGATACCACAGGGATCAGTGATGGGGCCTGCTGTTCGGCACTTATTTTGCAGACATCCAAGCCAATACCCCAGAAGCGTTATTGAGCAAGTTTGCTGATGACTGCAAGCTTCTAATATGTTCTTATCCTGGTCAACAAAGACAAATAGATTAAATAAATAAATAAATATAGCAAGGCAATTGACACCATACTATTTAAAGGATCACTGAGCAAATCAGACTGCCTTGGAGTGGGTTCTAGGGTGTTAAAAAGAGTAAAACTGCAGTTAGACAAGACAGCACTGGGGCTGATCTGTGATGTTACAAGGACCATAAATTCCCTTAAGCTAGACAAATATGACTAAGACCTAATGGTGGCCCATGAGGTAGTGAATGATTCAGTATGGGATGATATGGTAGATAAGATTTCCTGTTTCACCAGGGTTGGCTTACACCTGTCATACCAGGGCTTCCTTATACTGGCTAAAGCCTTTTCTGTACTTATAGTGCATTTTGTAGGAGGAGTCCCCTACTAGGTATTTCTGATTAGAAAACTCAAACTCAAATTGGACAACATCAAGGCGGCACTTCACAATTGTCTAAATAGAAAGATGCTAAAACTTGATGCCTTCCTGCAACTTGAACACATTCATATTTGTATAGCTGCTGAAACATGGTTTCAGTGCAAGGACAGTACTTCCTCTTTAAATGGATTTAGTACAGTACTCGGCATGCTTTCAGAGCCTTGGGAAAATGCAAGGAAGTATCTATGTTTGTTACAAACACCATTACTTCACATCACTTTACCTACTATCCTAATTTGGAGGTCCTGGAGATCCAAATCATGCTTAATAAATCCAACTATTACTTTATTGCTAGCTACAGAGCCCCATTAATGTCACCCAAAGATCACAGAAATTATTTCAATACCATTGGGGCATGAAATATTAAACCAATTATTTTCTTAATAGGGGACTTCAATTGCACAAGTATAGGTGTGTACACTTACAGCTCTAAAATAGTTATGCTCAGTGTTTTCTAGACTTCATTAACACTAATGTACTGGAGCAAATTGTAAACTGCCCACTAGAGGGTCTAATATCCTTGACCTTACCAACCTAGAACCCCACCTCATATCTCCCCATCCCTGAATAAATTTGAGCACAAATAAATCATCATCTCTGCCAGGCCTGGTGGTACCACCCCACCACCACATGAGACCATCTTAGGGACTTCTTCAAGACTAAACCTTTTGTCATGAAAATGTGAATTTCCTTTAATAAATGCTGCATATAAACTTGCAATACTTTAAAGTGCCCACAGGAATGTATGCATATGTGTGCGTGTGTTTGTGTGTGTACGTATGGGTTTATATATAATATAGTTGCATTCTTTCCAAGATTATTGTTTTGCTTTGCACCCAATGAACACTGGGATAACCTATACTTACTCTCCTCACATGACCCCCTGAAATAAATAAAGTGTAAAAGCAGTGAATGAATGAAACAATGAATTAACATTGAGCAGATTGTTGTGATATTACAATTAAAGACAAGCTTACATATTATAATGATCTACTTAGGCAGCATACCTCTCAACCTCTTAGTGCAATAAATCTAGACAAAGCCTAAAATAATGGGGAACAAAGGCCTAAAAATAGGCACAGATTATAAGTATTGCTCTTATAAACTTAGAAAGTTGCTAGAATAACAGGATTTGTGTTAGCATGCGTTTCCCAAAGGATATTGTCTGAAACTCAAATGTATGTCAATATTTAATGACTTCAATCCATAGTGATTTGCCAGCAAACAACAAATTTTATGAAGAGCAGTCCAAATATATGAGGCAAAAATCTGGGGATTCTGTGGAAATCTGTACAGCTGAGAGGAATGTTAGGTTGTAGTGTTAAAATTCCTCCTTTCTAGTAAAGTACATAAAATACATTCTGAAACACAATGTTACTTAAGTTTCTGTTAATGCAACTGAAACAGGTATGTTTCTGCCTGCAAACCTAGTTTCTCTTTAAGAATACCAATCTAATCTTAGCCATTATTCTTGATGACCATGTTATTATAATAATTTTAGCCTTTCCCCTTGCTTTATTTCCCTTTATGGATATGTAAGTTACAAACACCATGGAGGAGATATGTATTTAAATACTTCATAACTAGATCACTTTTTCTAGTGGGCAAAATGTTCTGTTATAATTTACCAAATGAGAGTGGAATTGCTGGATTTTTTTGTGATTGATAATTAACCTGGTAATACTGAGCATAATCCAAGTCCATACGGGGAGCCTGGGCAAGTCCAAAGTAATACCTGTATTCTCCATTCATAATTACTAGGTGATGATTTGTCTAAAGTACTATGAACGGAAGCATACTGCATGGTGCAGAAAAATGATACCATGAGTATGACCCTGATAATATGAGTTTGATTAGCAGCACAGGAACTCTAGTAGCTGGTCATAGAGGGAGAGAAAGAATAAAGCATTGCCTAATCACCTCTCCTGGGCTGAGATTAGGAAATGTATGTCTTGGAGTAAGCATGACCTCACAGATCCCAAGTGGATACTAGAGACATGACAGTGGCATTTGCACACATTATGGCAAGGCATCCAAGGGATTACATCACCAAAGGAACTAAGTGGCAAACCTCACAATGCCCACTGCACACTCACCCCTTTCATGCTGGGTAGGATATGTAAGGCTGGAATGATTAAGATTTTAAAAAAATCCTTACCTGTGAGCATGCAATGGTGGAACAGACAGCAGATATGCTGGAGAAAGAAATGACTTAAAAAAGTTCCATGAATTATTGTTAATGAAAACCATGTATTGAGAGCATTATGGGTCTCAGCTTTGTTTATATTTTCATTTTAGCTTTTCCAAGGAGGTTAAAGAATTAACGTATTGGGTAGATGGTTATGAACCAAATATTCATACATGCCAAGCAGAGTGCCTCTTTGGCCCTCTTCAAAAGAAACTTTGACGATTGGATGGGAGAAAGGAAATTCACCCCGGGGGTCACTTCAGTCACCCTGCTAGACAGGGGTCCAGGGAAGTAAATAGTGTGGGAAGAAATAGCCAGGGAATTGTTATGGCGAGGCTTGTATAGGCTTTAGGGCCGATAGCCTAGTACCAGCTTATGAACCTATGAACCTATATCTCAGACATGTCTATAATGTTGGTTACCTACTCCTTTCAAGTTAATCAGAGGATCTGAATAATTAACCTTATCAAATCCGAAAGCACAGAAGACAGAGACTCTAAACTGTTAATGAGCTATTTTCTGTTGTCAAGGGTACATAGTTTGACTCCTTCCACCTCCATTTGCCTACTGTGTGAATCTGAGCAAGTCACTTAAGCAGAAAGTACTCTCAGATACCCCAAAAAGTGATACTTTACTCAGTAGGTTGTGCTGGCTAACAAATACATTAAAAACATTTAGTATCACTGTATATCTTCTTCAACCACATTCTAGGTGAAGAAAATAACCTAGATTACATTTTAAATGACAGACTCGATGTTGGAACAAAAATGGTAACATGTATTAGCACTTAAACTGTACATTCTGCTATCATCTCACTGCTTGCTGGACTTCATATTGATAAGTAAACAGATGTCATTAAGAAATGCCAGGCTTAAACTGACTAATGGTGGTTAATCCATTCAGAGCCATGACATGAAACAAGAAACTCACCACAAACTGCTGAAACATCACTAGATATAACCGTATCACTCTGAACTGTATACTGTTTAACAAAAGTTTCTCTAAAAATCTTGGAAAACTATGGAAGGTTATTATTGATATCACCTTTAGTGGTGCTAGGTTCATTTCTAGTCCCTCAGAGTTCTTCATTTTGCAGGACTTGGAAATTATGACCCAGTGCTCAGTATTCAAAACAGTCTGTTTAGGAAGACTTATCCCACATGAAGCTTGTAATAGGTTCATAGGTAACTTACTAAGTTATTGATCTGTGAGGATCTTAAGAATCCTAATTGTTAGCCTTTATATTTTGCAATATGAATCTCCAAGACAGGCCGAACAAGGATATGTTGGGATAATTAAACATTTCCTCTGTCCATAAGGATCACTGCTGCTAAACCAGGGGTGAATTGATAGTTACCCATCCATTTATCCAAGTTATACTGGAATACAGTAAGAGAAGAACTCTGCTTTATGTTGAGGTGACGGCAACTCATTAGAAATGATATTCTCTCTGATACTTACCTATCCATCCAGCATGTTCTTATAAAATTATAAAAGAGATTGAGGTCCCCTGAGCAGGTGTTTTTAATACCACTGGACTTCTGAATGTTTATTTAAGTAATTACTTAAAAAGATAGCACTGTCCGTAGATGATAAACTAGGTCAGAAGAATATATCATAAGTGGTTAAATATGCATCTTGTGAATAAAATTAACACAGACTTGATTTAAATTAAAATTTCCTCTATAAGGAATATATGTGAACAGGAATTACAGAACCAGAAGTCTTGTTTATGAAGAGCAACGTTTCAGCGAAAGTATAAAACATGAACAGACAGATTTGTGTATCTGGTTTTATCTACCTGAAGACACTACTTGCTATTTTACTGGCCTTACATTTGTTGTAGTTCTACTCAATAAAAGAGTTTTTAAAACTTGCCGGTAATATTAATATACAAGATGCACTCTTTCTGATGAATATACAATATGAGAATTTCCAAGCTTTCCTTTTAACAAAACAGAATTCGCCCTTTATTCCTATTTAAGTGCCATTTCCTGTCTGGCTCATATCTTGAACCTTGCTTGCCGATTTCTACAATTGTAAAATTGTTTGGAAAAGCAAAGGTGCAAGCACAATCACTAAGGGAGGAAGTCTGTCTAAAAGGTGTGGATGAATTTCAAGTTCTTCCAATGACAGCTAGTTATAAGAAAAACACATAATATGTGAATATAGAGCATAACTGAAAATATGTTATCTTTACAAAGGAACATTTTCAATGATCATTTAACAGTGATCGCATAAGTGCACTTTGTTTTCACACATAGCCTGTCCTCCAAAAGAGATACCCACTTTCTTTGTACATTTTTGTACAGCTCAGATTTGTAATTGTGAAGAAAAATGAAAACTATAATGGCCACACTAATGTTTCATAGGTAAGTACAAGGCTAGCTTCCCTTGTGGCCATTTTAAGTCTAGCCAATTTCTCTTTTCAAAGATGAGAATCAAACCCTGTATTTTGTATCTGTGAGATAAACACCTTAACCATTATGCTATCCCCACCCTCTTGTCCTCAGAAACATTTACTGCACCATTTCATCTCCTTCAATAGGTTTATAGGTATGTACTAAGATAATGACCACTGTGGCCTTTACATGCATAGCCATGCAACTCAAATGTTTCTCAGGAGTTATTATGCTTAAGAGGACCTACGGACACAAAATTCAGGGGCATTTCTCTAACCAAAGGGACTCCAGATGTCTCTGGCAAGGCATACAAGCTATAACCAACTATAGACCTGCATCTTCCCCACGTGATGACAACAGAGTTAATGAACAAACCAAACACCTACTTCAGCAGATTTGATATGGACAACAACACTGTACCAAATAAGCTCCCTGTTAAACAAGGTGAGGAAGTGCTATGTCCAAGAGCATCTGATGTTCTGAAGATCCTGAGGTGAGTAAACCCAAGAAAAGCAGCTGGTCCTGATAATATTATGGGAAGGGTTCTAAGAGACTGTGCTATCCAGCTGTCCATTGTACTAACAGATATGTTCAACACATCCCTGCAATTAGCCATTGTACCCAGTTGTTTCAAAAATACAATTCCCTTACCCAAGAAATCCCAACCAACAAGCCTAAAGGATTACCAGCCATTTGCTCTTACATCAACAGTATTGAAGTGTTTTGAGCAGTTGATCAAGAACCATATCTCCTCAAGCCTACCTGCAACACTGAATACATTACAGTTTGCTTATAGATCTAACCACTGCATGTCTGATGCAATAGCTATAGCACTTCATGAACCCTTGGCATATCTAGAGAACAAGAATTGCTATGTCAGAATGCTGTTCATCGATTTTAGTTCCGCCTTTAACACTGTCATCCCGCAGAATCTGATATCGAAGCTGGTCCAGTTGGGCATCAACACCCCCCTATGTAACTGGATACTGGACTTTCTCATAGTCTTGCAGTACCTACTAGTTTAATACTGTCTAATGTCTTCCTGTTCAACTGTGGTCATTTATTGTGTTGCTAATATTTTAATTATTACTGTATGTGCATTAGTCTTACTGTTATTCAAACTATGTGTTTATTCTTATGTCTTGCACGAGGACCAGAGCAACATCATTTCATTCAGATTGCACTGCTGAGTATATCTGATCGACAATAACGTTTACTTTGACTTTTGATTTTGACTTTGATTTAACTACTGTCTCTGTCCATCAGAGACATAGGTGTCAGACTAGGGGAGAATTTTCATTTTCCCATACACTTGTCCAGAATGTGCTTGAATAGGGTTAGGGAAGGGCTTTGCTTCACATGGATGGGAAGCCTGTTCCAGAGAATGGGCATAGCTGGTATTAGGCACCTGCAAAACCAGTGACAGTGGGAGGGGCCCCTAAATTTCTCACTGCAGGTCAGGCCCCCGACTGAGAAGCAGCGATTGAGATTTGGTAGGTGGGTATCAAGGTTTCATCAGTATAAATCTCAGTTAAGAAATTGCTGTTTGTGTTTGTATTTTTTCCCTTGTACTACCTGACTCAAGACGTGATGTTGGCAAAAGCTGCAATCCATCAGGTCCACTTTACATGACTGTCTGCAACTTGAAAAGTTTTTTTTTTAACTGATGACATCAACATGAAGAAAGAACCCGACTGGTCCAGATGAGCTTGCAGCACGTCTGCATCTACAGAGATTTAAATTCAGAAAGGCACATGCTGCAAGCTTTGCTTTATTAGTGTTTCACTAGTAAAGATTTAAGACATGGAGTTTGTTTTGAATTTGAGGTCGAGCAGCGAGTGCTGAAGGATTAGGGAAGCCCTTCTTAGTAGAAGCTTTTTTAACTATGCTTTTAACTTTTAAGGAGCTTTTTTCATTATGTTTTTAACTTTTAAGGGCAAAATAATTTACTCAAAAGAAAAAAACTGTCCTTTTCAGGACAACAGAAAGCTCTTGTGGAAAAAGTCAGTCTGTCATCAGGGTAAGCATCATGCCTCTCAACTGTTCAGATTTTCACAGAATGTCCAGATTTTTGATTAATATTTTTGGCTTTTTCATCGTAAAATTTTTAGTTTTCCAGATTTTTGTGGCAAATCAGTGAGGATTGAATTCACTAAATAATGACAGTCATTTGAGTTTCGGACCTCATATCCTTCAGAAAATGTATGGTAAGCATTATAAAAACTTTTTAAATTTATAACAGCAATATTTAAATCTGTTCCTATTGTGCCAAGAGGTTGAGAGCTATGGTGAGCTTGACTAGCCAGGTTAACTAGTGGTCCCCTCAGTAAACAAGTTTACACAAGCAGAAGTTTAATAAACACTGGCATGCTAGGAGTAATGCAGGCAAATATCATCTAACAAGCAAATAGTAAAGCTGACAGAATTACTATGAAGAGAGTAGTTGAACAAAAAGGAAACTAGATATCACTCTCAAGTTGTGTGCTATCCAGACGTCTGATCCAGTTTAGAGTTGGGGGTGTACTGAAATAAAGATGCAACAGTAAATATATGAATAAAATAAAACATATGCTAGTGTTGGTAATTTGCAAGGAAACATAGGAAGGAGCAGGCTGGTTAGGAAGGAGGAAGTGACAGGAAGAAGGATCAAGTGTCTTTTCAACATATTTTAGTTTATTGTGAAACTCGTGAAGAGCCTCAGTGTTTCTTATAGGTTCATAGGTTCATAGGAAGGTAGTAGGCTATCTGCCCGAAGGCATTTATAAGCCCAGCCAGAATGTGTTGGCTTTCGCTGCCCCCTTAGATTAGTTCCCTGTGCCTCTGTCCAGCAGACCCACTGAAGTGATCCCCGGGGTAAACTTTCTGTTTCCCATCCACTCGTCAAGGTTTCTCTTGAAGAGTGTTAGCGAGGAGCTCTGCCTAATGTAGACTGGAATCTTGTTCCAAAGCATGGGAAGTTTCTGGGACAGGAATCTATCCCTCTAGCACATCCTATTTATTGTTGTGGTGAGGTTTAGATCCCTAGAGCGTGTGGCACGAGGGGATATGTTTTTTTTTAGGTGGAGCATGTCCATCAATTCTGGGTTGGACATGGCATTGTATGTCAGGCAGAGATCACCTCTGAGTAGGTGGTATGCAACCGTGTACAGCTGGAGTTTCTTCAGTCGAGCTGCATTGGGCATCTTTTTGAGGCCAGTGATCCTCTTGGTGAGGTACTTCTGTGGTCTTGCCAGCTATTGCAGGTGTCTTGTAAGGTACATCCGAAATGGGGCATTGTACTCTATGGTGGGTCTGATGAGTGATGAGTAGAAAGGCACAATGACCTCTTTTGATCTGGATGCGAACCCTTTTGTGATTAGGTGGGCCACATAGAAGTATTTTCTAACCACTTTGGCAATGTGATTATCAAAGGAGAGATTACTATCTACTTGGTTCCCCAGATCCCTTATTACGTCTTCTGTATTTAGGGGACTACCACCTATGTGGTAGTTTGTGGGTACTTTGTTTTTTCCAAAGGAGAAGACTATGCACTTTTTGGCATTTAACTTGAGGCCATGATTTTGACACCAGGTATTCGCCTCAGTGAGACCCTTTTGGAGGATGTCTGCATCAGCTGGAGAGTCAATTATAGCCCCTAGTTTGCAGTCATCTGTGAACTTGGTCAACCATAATCCTCCTGTGCTTGTCTGTACCTCTGAGACGTATATGCCAAACAGGAGGGGTCTTAGGACTGAGCCTTGGGGAACGCCACTTGTAACCGGTTTAGAGTTGGACCTAGCTCCCACAACTCTCACCATGTGGGTTCTGTCCATGAGCCAGTTGGCAACCTATCTTGTGACGTAGGGGTTTATGTTCAGGCTGGTGAGCTTGTCTGCTTGTCTATAATACCAGAATGGGGAATGGTGTCGAAGTGCTTTGTGAGGTCTAGGTAGGCTGTGTGTACCACCTTTCCCTCATCTATAACCTTGGTAACTGTTTTAAAGAAGTCCACCAGGTTTAGGAGGCCCTTAACAAAGCTGAACTGGGTAGGGTCCAATGTTTGGAGGTTCCCAATGTCTCTGTTAATGAGTTTCATGATGATGCACTCCATAGCCTTGCAGACCAAGCTAGTCAGGCTTATAAGGCAACAGTTCCCGAGGTCTGTTGTAGCTTCACCTTTGTGGAGTGGAATAACCATTGCTGTGTGCCACTCTATGGGTACGTAGCCTGTGGAGAGGGTGAGTTTGAACAGTGTGTTTAGATGAGAGGTTAGTTCATCTTTGAGCTCATGTAGGACGCAGCCTGGGACACCATCCGGTCTCATTGATGCTGTGTATTTGGCTTTGGAGAGGGCTGTTTTAACCTGAGTGTCTGTGATTTCAGGGGCTCTACATTCTTATGGTATGGTTATGGGCCCTTTTGGGGGTGAGGGGGGTGAAGTTTGCACTGAACCTGTCAGCCAGAATGTTGGCGATTTTGGTTGGTTCAGTGTATTTGTGCCATTCTGCACTAACTCCAAGCAGATCTGAGCATTGCCACTTAGATTCATGACATAGCTAAAGATTGCCTTGTGGTTATCTTTGGAGTCCTTGGCAATTTTCTTTCGAAGCTCGCCTTGGATGATTTTATGAGGGATTGTAGTTTTTTGCTGATACTGATCAGGGATGTCTTCCCTTCTTGGGATTTTACTCTTTTCTGTACTAGTTTCCTCCTTCTATTGTATAGCTTGTTTATGGTAGGGGTCCACCAGACTGGTTTTCTTTTCTTGGAGGAGTGAGTCTTGGTTTTGCTTGGGATAGTATGATCCATGCATTCTTGTAGGTGCCCGTTGAATGCATTAGTAAAGGATTTTGCAGCTTGGACAGTGTTATCCTTTAGCAATGGGGGCTTTGAAACTTTATACCTCAGTATTACGTAATGTGACGTTTGCTTTTGAAAAGTTTTTCACGGTGGTTTCCATGTCTGGGGGTGGGGGCGGAATGTGGATATCCAGACTGATTTGTTTATGGTCAGATCTAACCAGCGAGTGTTTGACCTCTGGTGTGGAACATCGGTCGCCCATGTTGGTGATGACCAGGTCCAGTATGTTGTCACCTCTGGTGAGAGTGTTGACCAGTTGATCCAGGGTGTTTGAGTTTATAAATTCCAGGAAATGTTGGGAAAGGGAGTTAGTAGTTCCCCAAGTTAATGTTTGGGTAATTGAAATCACCCAATATTAGGGTGTTTGGTAGGACCTTTATGTTTCCCAGTGTTTCCATAAATGTGGAATGGGGGTCCTGGGACATGGTGGGTGATCTGTAGCAAGCTACAATTTGAATTGCAGTTTTTCCCATTGTTAGTTGCACGTGAATGATCTCTGAAGCATCGTGCTGTGCCACTAACCTAGAGTTGTGGGTATCCTTGATGAATATGGATACGCCCCTGCCTTTTGTATTTCAGTCCAGGTTCTGTGGCCAAAATGCATGGTATGAGTGCTAGCCTGGTAGTGCTAGGGTGCTCTCTGGAACCTTAAACCAGGTTTCTGTTACTGCACATATGTCGATTTTCTCCATACTGAGGAGTGCCTCGAGTGTGTGCATTTTGAGGTTTAGACTTCTGGCATTGAGTAGCATTACCCTCAGTTTTTTGTTACTTGTGCTATTTACGGCAGTGGGTTTGTCTTTTTAGCCTTGCCTAAGAAAGGCACTATGGGGGTGGCAAGAGCCTTGGCCAGTATTCGAAAGCCTATGGGTGACAGGTGCAAGCCATCTCTAGAGAAGCAGTGTGGCTTGTTGAGCATGTCATCCCAGGTGGACAGACACTGGATCCCCTTTGAATGACACCAGAAACTTAGCCAATTGTTGAAATTGATAATTTTTCTTTATACCATGGTATCATTCTTGGTGAGGTCAGGATGCTACTCAGGGTCCGGGTCATACCGGCCTGGGCTACATGATCAGAGAGCTCTTCCATGTCTCTTTTCATGTAGTCCGGGGGGGGGTATGGCTCAGGTCATACACACCAACATAGACAATGACAGAGTCTTATTTGTACTTGTTCTGGAGTGACCTGAGTGCTTGTTTTATGTGGCGGATCTTGGCACCCAACAGCCAGCTAACAGTAACCTTCTCCTTATTCAGCCTAGTGAGTGGGACATCAGTGTGACTGACTATCGAGTCACCTATTAATAGTGTGCTGGGCATGTTATTTTGCCTTAAGGGCTGTGATTGCATGGCACACTGGTTTTGTGAAGTATGTGTTTCATGGTTTGCGTTGGGGGGCGGAGGTTGCTTGGATGTCTGTTTTGGAGGTCTCTGTTGCTTTTGCAGATTTTTATTTAGATCCTCCAAGTATGTTTTCTTGTATTTATGTGTGTTTTTTGCCAGTGCCAGTTTAATGGATCTATGTGAGACTGGTGGTGTGATGCAAGTACTTCCCTTCTCCTCTTGACTGTCTGATCCAGTCTTGGGTTGAGAGAGCTTAGCCTCCAGTTTGGCTGTATAATTGCATCTCTCACATGTATTAGTGTTTGGTGGTAGGAGGAGAGAGTTGTCTGTGTACATGAGACAGTTGTAACATTGCCTCAAAATGCCCAGATTCACCAGTTGGACTGGAGAGTACACCTGAAACAGCCCTTTGGACATGCCTGGATAGGTACAGTGAACTGTTTTACTGATTGGCTGGTAAGGTCGAATAGAGATCCTTGTCCTTCTGTACAGTATAGGGGGGTCTAGTGCTAGGGTTTATAAGTGCTTGCTAGGAGTTTTGAGCAAGTGCTGGGCTGAGAAATGAATGGCTTGAGTGCTTAAGTTGAAAGTTTGTCTAGTTCCAAGGGAAAAATTGAGGGGGGGGGGCCTTTGTGGAGCTGGGAATAGACAGGTGACACTGCATCATAGAGTTTAGGGATACAGATTAAAGAAGCATAGCCCAACAAAGGAGAGAGTGAACTGGGAGCCAGAAGTGTAAAAGAAAAATTGTGACCTAAATTGTAGGATAAAAGTCAAAAGTGGAGTTTTGAGGCAAGCTGGGGTGAAATATTAGTTGTATTACAGCCATATCTGGTTTTAGGCACCAGCAAACCCTGTGGTCACTGGGGGGACCACAACCACAGCAAGTTTATCTTATTTTGATATTTTGTAACATGCCAGTAAAACCAGCAAAAGCTAGTACAGCAATCTTGTGTGTACTTAATAAACCAGGTGGGTATCAGTAACTCTTATTTTCATTGCCTTTAAAACTGAAAGATACCTTTAGTTATAGTAACAATATTTTGTCAAATAACAAGCTTCACGATTTAATCAAATATTTTACCACTGATGCAGTGCCTTTGCCTTAATTAAATCCTTTTGGTGGGCATTTTCTCCACCAAAACTAACGTCACAACCAGTTTTAGGTATCTGCAATACTCATGGCTGCAGGGTGTCACCTTTAATCATGCTTGACTGTGTGGGGGCCCTTTTAATCATCCTTGACTGTGAGTTGGCACTCGAAATGCCTGGTGCTGATTCACAGAAAAAAAAGAATCCCCCGGATTTACTATACTTCCATGCAGGACTAGTTTAGTCCTGCATGGAAGCACCCGTTTAGCAGCAGGATGGCAGCGTGCCATGCACAGTAATGAAGGCACGCTTGTCGAGCTCCTAGGCTTGCATGGAGTGTGTATGAGTGCAGGGGGTGTGTCTGAGAGCAGAGTTCTCAGAATAAACACGCCCCTGCAATGTTGAACAGCAGAAGCTGTTAAGAAATGAGCAAGATCGCTCACAGTTGTCCCCATATCCCCACCAACAGACCCCCATGTGTACAACAGCAACAGGACATATAAATTAAAAGAAGAAACACACTTACAGCTTTAAAACACCGATCAAAGCTAACTGTAGATGCGCGGGTGTGCCCATCGCTTAGCTATAGTTAATGTAGCTGAAATAGCAAAAGGAGGATAAAAAACAGGATATGTGCAAAGGAAGCAGTACAGCAATATTGTAGTGGGCAGAGCGTTCACCTCACGAGCAGTTAATCCAGTTTGAGTCCCACCCAGTACATTCCATTACTATGTCAAAGCACTGATCAATATATTTAGTTGTATAACCTAATAAATAACATATATGTGTGAACTGGAGTAGTAAGCAGTGTAATGATTGATAACCCCATAAACTTGCCAAATCCACCACCTATGACTATCGAAAATAGAGCAGTAGTAAGGATAAATAAGCACGACTAAGCAGGTGCATGACAGGAAACAGTACATACACAGAGTAAGCAGTAGTGAGGCTAACCATGTGTAAGTGGATGTCACCAGAAGTTAGCAGTGCTTACCATTGCGTAAACCCACTGACAAGGGTTGCCACCTTTTCAAATGCCCAGAGCGGGACATTTTTTGTAGAAACGTCAGATTTTGTAGGGCAAAACATACCCATGGCCAGTACAAAGGACAGAACTTCACTTTTTTGCCAAACTAAAAGCTTATTCTTTTAACATTTGAGTTGCTTATTCTGTTTCTTATAACATTTAGGTGTTTCAAATACAAAATAACTGTTTTATGCAACTATTAAAAAAAATATAGGAGACATTTTTGTCCTAAAACCTCAGGACATTTGCCATTTTCCAAATATTGTGCAGGACACAACTGCCCAATGAGGGACTGTCCCTCGCAATGTGGGACAGATGGAAACCCTACTGCTGACAACTGCGTAAAAATGCTTCAACCACTCTGTATCCAACGAGCCCCATTCTGGCCAACAACAAACTAAACAGTCCCTGCAAGGCTCAAACCCAGGAGCCTGTATACCATAGGCAATGTGATTAACCATAAAGCCACCACAGACATAAATAACCCTGACGTTTCCACAAACATAGCATCCAGCAATACCCGTCAACATTACAGGAAATGTAGCTAAATAGGTAGATGTGTGTGTGTATGTATATATATATATATATATATATATATATATATATATATATATATATATATATATATATACACACAGATATATATCTATGATATGATACAGCACATAAGAAAGACAAATATGATCACAGGCACTGCCAATGGGGGTGAGGGGCCCAATCAACATACGTGTAACACGTACCTTTACCCCCCCCTAGCCAAACAGGTGAAACATGCAAACACACAAAGTAAACAAACCACTGCCCCCCAAGCCACAGGCAGGATACAACCAGTGGGAGAAACACAGGTGTTGGCTGAAGCAGTTCTAATTGGACCGCCTCGTGGATGTAAGCAATAGTGTGAATGGGGCAGAGCAGTCACCTAACGAGCAGGCATTTCCGGTACAAGTCCCACTGCAACACAGTCTATTTTACATGGCAAAGCACGGCATAACTAGATTTGTTGTTGCAAAACCCACTAAATAACACCAAAGAACACATGGACACAGCACCCCACTGTAAGCATGTAAGCCGTTCTAACTGGCATCACAACTTATTATTGTTGTCCTCACACCAACCCAGGGGTGTGAATGCCCAAATCTACCTCCACATTCAGTGTATATGCACAGCTGTTGCTGTAGAAGAAATGGCCAGCTGTGGACCTTCCTTTTAGCCTCCCTGCACATCCCTGGCTATTTCCCCTACTATCTTTCCCTCTTTGTGCCCCTTTAACACCACTTACCTATCAACCACTTTTTCATTTTTATTAAAGTTTAAAGTTACAGTTAGGTGACACCCTCTTCCCCAACTATATTGGCAGAATCTGGAACTCAATACCCACATCTGTTACCTCAGCTGTCCCAAAGGACACATGTAAATAACACTTGAAGGAACACCTCAAGCACACTTGGATCAGCACATGCTCACCACCTGGCTAAATCCTCCCTCTCCCACCTTATACTCTATATCCCTACATCAACCACTGAAACCAACACCTCTTGTCCTGCCTCGCATACATATCCCAACATCCTTCAAACCTTCCCTATTGCTCCCCTACCAATTATTCCCACAGCCTACTATACAGTTACAATGTCGCCCCCCCCCTACCTACCTACCTACTCCTTCACTATTCTCTTCTACTCTACCACACAGGTATGGAATAACTAATCTCCCCCTCTACCTACCTACCTACTCCTTCACTATTCTCTTCTACTCTACCACACAGGTATGGAATAACTAATCTCCCCCTCTACCTACCTACTCCTTCACTATTCTCTTCTACTCTACCACACAGGTATGGAATAACTAATCTCCCCTCTACCTACCTACCTACTCCTTCACTATTCTCTTCTACTCTACCACACAGGTATGGAATAACTAATCTCCCCCACTACCTACCTAACTACACCTTCACTATTCTCTTCTACTCTACCACACAGGTATGGAATAACTAATCTCCCACTCTACCTACCTACCTACTCCTTCACTATTCTCTTCTACTCTACCACACAGGTATGGAATAACTAATCTCCCCCTCTACCTTCCTACCTACTCCTTCACTATTCTCTTCTGCTCTACCACACAAGTATGGAATAACTAATCTCCCCCTCTACCTACCTACCTACTCCTTCACTATTCTCTTCTACTCTACCACACAGGTATGGAATAACTAATCTCCCCCTCTACCTACCTACCTACTCCTTCACTATTCTCTTCTACTCTACCACACAGGTATGGAATAACTAATCTCCCCCTCTACCTACCTACCTACTCCTTCACTATTCTCTTCTACTCTACCACACAGGTATGGAATAACTAATCTCCCCCTCTACCTACCTACCTACTCCTTCACTATTCTCTTCTACTCGACCACACAGGTATGGCATAACTAAACCTAACCGAATACCTGAGTGTAATGTATCCAGAGCTGTTAAACTGGAATCCAACTTCACCTTAAACTGACCTTTGTCAACAGTCATACCTGACATGTAAACCTCACCTAAGCATGAATAATACTGACATGTTAACGTAAACTAAGCATGAAGAACATGTTACTTAGCTATGTTAAGTCTGTTACTCTCTATGAATGTGAACACCTCTGTATTACTTGTAATGAGTAGCTGGGTTTTACTGTGGAGCTCTAGTCCCCATTCCACTGCTGCAAATGGACAAGCATCCAGTCAGATTTTCCCGGTCAACAAATGTAAAATAAATACATAAACTAGTGTGGGGGTAAGTGGGAGTAAGCGCATTTAAGCCTGTTTGGGTGGTGGTAAGCAATGCCTACACTGGTTAAGCAATGTAGAAGCTAACTCAGTGTAAGATGCCATAACCTGAGGTCAGCATTGCTGACCCTTGCGCAAACCAGTGCATAGTCGCTTACAATTGCTCAAAAGTGTCTTAGTCACTCTGTGACCAACAGCTCTTGTTGTGCCCAGCAACAAAATAATCTGCACGCCCATGTTGAAACCCCTGGACCCTGCACACTATAGTCAAAGTGAGTTAACACTAAGCCATGGCAGATACACATGCAGCTGCTGTTATCACAAACATATCATCCAGCACAGTCATTCAACAGTATAGGAAATGTATGTAAGTATGTAGATTAATACCAGCAACTATTTGTACATTGCTCAATTACAGTATTTCGAGCAGTTTGTGTGTATCATAAAAACAGTGCCTGTCCAATCATACTGTGAGAACGTAGTCTTGCATAATACTTAAGAGAATATTAAAAATGGTGCACGTTGAAGGGGCGTGTGGGCGTACTTCATGCACAGAATGTCAAACCTGGGACGTCGGTTCCGCGGAACCGTGAGAGGAGGCTGGCCAGGTGTGTGAGAAAACCGCTGCTTCTCAAACCCCTGGCAGGATGATACCAGTGAGAGAAACAGTGTAGACCAGCTAAGTCTAATCTTGACACAACAACAGGACCGTCCCTGGCGGGACGAACCAAAAATTATGAGTCACATCGATATTTGCACCTGTATCAGAGTACGATAACAGCAAGGTTCATACCTATGTGACTAAATGGATGAAGAGTCTGCAGAAGCTTGGGTCGAGACACTATACTGGATGAGTACCGAGACGTGCAGAGAGGACAATGTGTGCAGGTGTGGTATGGCTGGGCTAGTAACTGGAGAATAGATGGTTGCTGTGTACGTGGAGCTCAGGGGGTGGGGGAAGGAACCATGGGTAGGACATTATGGAAGAAATATGCAAATGAAGCAGCACAGCAATAGTGTAGTGGGCAGAGCATCTGCCTAATGAGCAGGCATTCCCTGTTCGAGTCCCACTGTAACACAGTATATTTTACATGGCAAAGCACATTATAACCAATAGTTTTGTTGCAAAACCCACTAAATAACATCTATATATGAGTACTGCAAAGAATGCACATGTGAAATATCAGTGTCAGACAGAATAAGGCACTAGTAAGCAGGTTTAAGCACAAATAAGCAATAGTCAGCGTAAGTAAGCACTAGTAAGCGGGATTAAGCCCGTTTGTGTGGCGGTAAGCAATGACTACACTGATTAAGCAAATCTGAAGCTAACACCCTGTAAGCAGATGTAACGGCAGGTTAGCAGCACTTACCATCGCACAAACCTGCTGACAGCTGAGTAAAAGTGCTTCAACCAGTCCATATCCAATGGGCCTTGTTCTGGCCAGCAATAAACTAAAATGTCCCTGCAAGGCTCGAACCCGGGAGCCTACACACCATAGGCAATGTGATTTATTACTAAGCCACCGCAGACATACCTAACCCTGACGTTTCCACAAACATAGCATCCAGCAATACCATTCAACATTACAGGACATGTAGCTAAATATGTAGATATATGTGTGTATGTGTATGTGTATGTGTAACTAAATAGATATATACCTCTATACCTCTCCGTTTCTGTATTACATATGAACATATATATACATACACATATATCAATATCCACATATAGATATATACATGTGCAGTCATCCATACATCTATATGTCGTTCGATATATATATATATATATATATATATATATATATATATATATGTATGCATATATATATATATATATATATATATATATATATATATATATATATACATATATATATATGTGTGTGTGTGTGTGTGTGTGTGTATACAGATATAGATCTATGATATGAGACAGCACATAAGAATGACATATATGACCACAGGCACCACCAATGAGGGTCCTGTCCTGCCTTATATAAGTGGTACATTTTGTTTTTTTCTGCTAAATACTTAAGCTTTGGCTGGCTGAGATCTACCTGCAATCAACTGGACGTATAAGTGAATTTAAGTACACTTTTCTCTGCACTTTTTCATATAGTACTGCATTTTATTTATTTTTGTTTCTCACTGAATATTAAATGAACTGAAAATTGTGGCTCTGTGTCTCTACAGAGAGCTTGTGTCTCTACAGAGATCTTGTTAAAAGTGTAGCTATTGATCGCAGTGGGGGTAGTTTCACTTTGATATTCTGTGTTTTAGCCTAGGGGTTATCCTGCCTTATATAAGTGATACAGTTTGTTTTTTTCTGCTAAATACTTGAGCTTTGGCAGGCTAAGATCTACCTGCAATCAACTGGACGTATAAGTGAATTTAAGTACACTTTTATCTGTACTTTTTCATATAGTACTGCATTTTATTTATTTTTGTTTCTCACTGAATATTAATTGAACTGAAAATTGTGGCTCTGTGTCTCTACAGTTAGCTCCCACCCAGTGGCTTTGAAATTGCATGCCCCTCTTGTAAATTTGTATTTGAATACTCCTTCTGGGCCCATCTCATTTGCTCACTCAACTGAGTACAGTGAGATCATATCCTGATTTCAGGCACTCCTACTGTGTACAAAGAGAGCATTTGGGAAGGAAACAAAATTCTAAGCTTGTTTCCTGCCTTTCCTGTAAGTACTCTAGTCCACATACAGATTTGCTGTATCCAGGACTATTTGTAAGCTTCTGAGCTCCCAAGCCTTTCTGTGTTGGAGGGAAGCCTTCTAGCTTAATTTTGTTTCTTAGAACTAGCCATTGTTTTTAGTTTCAGCACTCAAATCTGTTTCTTTGAGCTCAGCACTTGTTCAGAACTCGTTGTAAGTACTAAATAAGCTACAAATTACTACAGCACTCAACTTTCCTCACTTGTCTAGAGGAAAGCAGTTTTTAGTACTTAATAAATAAGCACCTATCCAGGCATGTCTAAGGGTCAGCTCCCAATGTTTTCTCCTGTCTACCTGATGAATCTGGGCATCTTGGGGCAATGCAGCAATTGCCTCATGTACACAGACAACCCTCTCCTTCTACCACCCAACACTACAACCTGTGAGAGATGCACTTATATAGCCAAACTGGAAGCAAAGCTCTCTTCACCCAAGACTGGACTAGACAGTCAAGAGGAGAAGGTAAATACTTGCACCACACCACACTCATCAGATAGTCCCTCAAAACCTACACCACCAAAACACACACATAGAAACACAAAACACACACCAACATTCGCGGAGGCTCTCAATAAAAACCAGCCCAAGCAACAGGGACCTCCAAAGCAGAAGCGCAAACAAACTCCACCCCCCAACACAACCCAAATGACACATAGCCCAGAAACTCAGTGTGCCATTCAACCACAGCCCATAAGGCATAACAATATACCCAACACTCTAGTCATAGGTGACTCTATAGTCAGGCACACTGATGTTCCACTCACCAGGCTAAACAAGGAGAAAGTTACTGTCAGCTGCCTGTCGGGTGCCAGGATCCAACACATAATGCACGCACTCAGGTCACTCCACAAGTACAAATATGACTCTGTCATTGTCCATGTTGGTGTGAATGACCTGAGACATACCTCCCTGGACTACATTAAAAGAGCCATGGAGGAGCTCTCTGATCTTGTAGCCCAGGCAGGTATGACCCTAGCCCTGAGTAGCATCCTGCCATCACCCAGAATGATACCTCAGTACAAGGACAAAATGATTGACTACAACAATTGGCTAAGCTTCTGGTGTCATTCTAAGGGGATCCAGTGTTTGTCTGCCTGGGATGACATGATTGACAGACCAGGATGCTTTGCCAGAGATGGCCTGCACCTGTCACCCTTGGCATTCTGGATACTGGCTAAGGCTCTTGCCACCCCTATAGTGCCTTTTTTAGGCAAGGTTCAAATGACAAATTCACAACTGTAACAGGTACAAGCAAGCAAAATCTGAGGGTAATGCTACTCAGTGCTAGAAGTCTAAACCTCAAAATGCACTCACTGAAGGCACTCCTTAAAATGGAGAACATCGACATCTGTGCAGTCACAGAGACCTGGTTCAAAGCTCCAGGGAGCACCCCTGCATTACCAGGCTATAATTCATACCACACCTTTTGGCAACCTAACCCGGACCGAAGCACTAAAGGCAGAGGTGTGTCCATATTCATTAAGGATATCCACACCTCCAGGCAAGTTGCACAGCATAATGCATCCGAGATTATCCAAGTGCAACTAACTCTGGGCAAGACCACAATCCAAATTGTAGCTTGCTACAGACCCCCCACCATGCCCCAGGATTCCCACTCCTCATTTCTTGATTCACTGGAAAATATTAGGCTACAACCCAACACCCTACAAATGGGAGATTTCAACTACCCCACCATTAACTGGGAAAACTACTCATGTACCAACTCTTTTGCTCAACATTTTCTGGAATTCATAAATTCCAATGCCTTGGATCAACTTATTCACACCCCCACCAGGGCAGCAATATCCTAGACCTGGTCATTACCAACATGGGCTACCGGTGTTCCACACCAGAGGTCAAATCCTCGTTGGTCAGATCCGACCACAAGCTAATCACCCTAGACATCCGCATCCCACCCCACCCCCACCCCCCATTAGGGAAACCACCATAAAAAACTTCTCCAAAACCAACTTCACACTTCTTAAGACAGAAGTGGCAAACTTCATGACACCCATGCAGATGGACAATAGAGGTACGACTGCTGAACCCTACACAAATGCACTTTATAAGCACTTACACGAGTGTATGGATCATGCTA
The DNA here is from genome assembly GCF_019279795.1 of Protopterus annectens. Lineage (NCBI taxonomy): Eukaryota > Metazoa > Chordata > Ceratodontiformes > Protopteridae > Protopterus > Protopterus annectens. The sequence continues at coordinate 1,529,097,332 of NC_056729.1, forward strand.
TCCCTAACAGAACCAAGATGCTATCCTCCAAAAAACAAAAGCCAATCTGGTGGTCCTCTGCCATAAACAAACTCTACAACAGAAGAAAGAAACTGTTGCAAAAAAGAGTAAAATTCCATGACTGGTGGAACTCCCTGGTCAGCCTCAGTAAGAAGCTGAGATCCATCATAAAATCCTCCAAAGCTAGTTACAAAAACAAAATTGCCACTGACTCTAAAGACACCCACAAAGCATTCTATAGCTATGTCAAGAATCTCAATGGCAACACTCAGATATGATCTGAGTTACAGCACAATGGCACTAAATATACAGAACCAACTGATATTGCCAACATCCTGGCAGATAGGTTCAGTGCTAACTTTACCCCCCCCCTCAACCCCTAGAGGGCCCATCTCTATACCAGAAGAATGCAAAGTTCCTGTAATCACGGCTGCACAGGTAAAAAACACACTCTCCAAAGACAAGAACACAGCATCCATGGGACCTGACAATATCCCAGGCTGCGTTCTACACGAACTACAGAATGAACTGGCACCCTACCTAAGTATCATGTTCAATCATAGCCTCACCTCAGGCTTTGAGCCCACTGAATAGCACACCGTGACGGTTATCCCACTCCACAAAGGGGGAGCCATGACAGACCCTGGGAACTACCGCCCCAATTAGCCTGACGAGCCTAGTCTTCAAGGCCATGGAATGTATCATCATGGAACTCATAAACAAAGACATTGGTAATCTCCAAACTCTGGACCCTACCCATTTCAGGTTTGTAAAAGGCAGATCATGTCTCCTAAACCTGACTGACTTCTTTGAAGCAGTCACCAAAGCCATAGATGAGGGTAAGGTGGTTCACACAGCTTATCTAGATCTCACCAAGGCTTTTGACACCATCCCCCACTCCAGAATTATAGATAAGCACACTAAACTAGGTATAAATCCCTATGTCACGAGATGGGTTGCCAACTGGATCAAGGACAGAAACCACACTGTGAAAGTAGGAGACTCCAAATCCGACTTCAGACCAGTGACAAGTTGAGTACCACAGGATTCAGTCCTGGGTCCTCTCCTGTTTGGTATCTACTTCTCTGAAGTACAGGCACACAGAAGGTCTTTGGCTAATGAAGTTTGCAGATGACTGCAAACTAGGAGTCGTAATCGAAACTCCTAATAATGTGGACATCCTACAAAAGGGCCTCACTGAGACAGATGCCTGTTGTCAAAGCCATGGCCTGAAGCTCAATGCCAAAAAGTGCGTTGTCATCCTCTTTGGTAAAAACTCTGTACCCATGAACTACCACATAGGTGGTGGTCTACTTAACACCGAAAGTGTGATAAGAGACCTTGAGACACAGGTGGACAGTAGTCTCTCCTTTGATAATCACATTGTCACAGTGGTCAGAAAATCCTTCTATGTGGCACACCTCATCACAAAAGGTTTCTCATCCAGAAAAAAAGAGGTCATTGTTCCCCTCTACTCATTAGACCCATTATAGAGTACAACGCCCCTTTTGGTATGTATCTCACAAGACATCTACAGCAACTGGAAAGGCCACATAAATACCTCACAAAGAGGATTACTGGCCTCAAACAAATGCCCTATGCAGACTGTCTCAAAAAACTCCAACTTTACTCCGTTGCATATCACCTACTCAGAGGTGATCTCTGCCTAACATACAAAGCTATGTCAAACCCAGAGCTGTTGGGCATGCTCCACTTAAAGAAATCCCAATCCCTCCAAGCTACATGCTGTAGGGACCTAAACCTTGTCACCAGAATAAACAGGACTTGCTAGAAGGATAGATTCCCGTCCCAGAGACTCCCCATACTCTGCAACAGACTACCTGTCTATGTCAAACAGAGATCCTCATTAGCACGCTTCAAGAAAAATCTTGTTGATTGTATGGGAAATAGGAAATTCACCCCGGGGATCATTTCTGTGGCTTTGCTCGACAGGGGCACAGGAAAATAATTTTCTTGGGTGGTGAAAGCCAGAGTACCTTTTTGGCTAGGCTTATATAGGCCCTAGGGCCAATATCCTAGTACCTACCCATGAGCCTATGAATCTATGAGGGGTCTTGATCAACATACATGTTACTCATACCAATATCCCCCCCCCACAGCAAAACAGGTGAAACATACAAACAGACAAATAAAGTAAATAAACCACTGCTTCCCAAACCACAGGCAGGATACTACCAGTGGGAGAAACATTGTGGACCCGCTAAGTCTAGTCTACAAACAAAGACAGGAACGTCCCTTGCGGGACAACCCAAAAATTCTAGGATTTTCGAATTTCCACCATTACACAGATGCATCAAAGCAGGTTGCGTATGTATCCAGACTATAAGGTTGGGAAAGCCTGATGATCCATGGGTCGAGACAACATAAGTGATGGGTCCCAAGAAGTGGAGAGTGGGCAGTGTGTAGTGGTGTGGTTAGACCCGATCTGCATCCAGAGAAAGAATGAGTGCTGTGGAGGAGGAGCGGGGGGGGGGGGCTATGGGTATGAAATTATGGGTCGAGGTGTGCAGGTGTTGGATGGAGCGGTTCTAATCGGACCACCTTGTGGATGTAAGCAATAGTGTGAATTGGGCAGAGCGGTCACCTAACGAGCAGCCATTCCCGGTATGAGTCCCACTGCAGCACAGTCTATTGTAGATGGCAAAGTACATCATAACCAGTTTTGTTGGTGCAAAACCCACTAAATAACACCAAATAACACATGGTTGCAGCTCCCTACTGTAGGCATGTAATCCGTTCTAATTGGCATCACAACTTATTATTGTTGTCCTCACCCCCACCCAGGGATGTGAGTGTCCAAATCTACCTCCATATTCAGTGTATATGCACAGCTGTTGCTGTAGAAGAAATGACCAGCTGTGGACCTTCCCTTCAGCCTTCCTGCACATCTCTGGCTATTTCCCCTACTGTCTTTCCCTCTTTGTGCCCCTTTAACACCACTTACCTATCAACCCCTTTTTCTTTTCTTTTGAAAGTTTAAAGTTACAATTAGGTGACACCCTCTTCCCCAACTATATTGGCAGAATCTGGAACTCACTACCCACATCTATTACCTCAGCTGTCTCAAAGGACACATTTAAAAAACACTTGAAGAACACCTTAAGCATACTTGGATCTGCACATGCTCACTACCTGACTAAATCACCCCCCCTTACACTCTATACCCCTACATCAACTACTGAAACTAACACCTCTTTTTCCTACCTCACATACATATCCCAACATCCTTTAAACCTCTCCTATTGCTCCCCTACCAATTATTCCCACAACTTCATATACAGTTACAATGTCTCCCCCTCTACCTACCTACCTACTCCTTCACTATTCACTTCTACTCTGCCACACAACTATGGAATAACTAAATCTTAACCTGAATACACGAATGCATCCTATCCACAACTGTTAAAATGGAATCTAACGTCACCTTAAACCGACCTTTGTCAACCGTCATACCTGACATGTAAACTTGAACTAAGCATGAATAATACCTACATGTTAACTTAAACTAAGCATGAATAATATGTTACTTTGCTATGGGAAGTCTGTCACTCTCTATGAATGTGAACACCTCTGTATTACTTGTAATGATTAGCTGAGTCTTACTGTGGAGCCTGTCTCCCAGGGCCTGCACTGAAAATGGACAAGCATCCAGTCAGAGTTTCCCGGTCAACAAATGTAAAATAAATAAATAAAGTAGCGCAGGGGTAAGTGGGAGTAAGCACGGTTAAGCAGCAGTAAGTGGGTTTAAGCCTGTTTGCATGGTGGTAAGCAATGCCTGCAGTGGTTAAGCAATGTAGAAGCTAATGCAGTGTAAGAAGCCATAACCGGAGGTTAGCATTGCTTACCCTCGCGCAAACCAGTGCAAACCCGCTTACTATTGCTCAAAAGTAAATTAGTCACTCCGTAGCCAACACCTGTTGTCCTGCCCAGCAAAATAATAATCTACACTCCCAAGTTGCAACCCCCGGACCCTGCACACTATTGTCAAAGTGAGTTACCACTAAGCCATGGCAGATACACATACAGTTGCTGTTATCACAAACATATCCAGCACAGTCATTCAACAGTATAGGAAATGTATGTAATTATGTAGATTAAAATGAGCAAACATATGTACATTGCTCAAATACAGTAGTTTGAGCAGTTTATGTGTATCATAAAAACAGTGCCTGTCCAATCATACTGGGAGAACAGTAGTCTTGCATAATACTTAAGAGAATAATAAAAAATGGTGCATGTCGAGGGGGCGTGTGGGTATGCTTCATGCACAGAATGTCAAACCTGGGATGTTGGTTCTGTGGAACCGGGAGATGAGGCTGGCCAGGTGAGTGAACAACCTACTGCTTCTCAAACCTCTAGCAGAATGCTACCAGTGGGAGAAACAGTATAGACCAGCTAAGTCTAATCTTGACACAACAACAGGTCCGTCCCTGGTGGGACAAACCAAAAATTGTGAGTCACATCGATGTTTGCACCAGTATCGGAGGACAATCAAGGCAAGGCTGATACATCCATGGACTAAATGGATGAAGGGTCTGCAGAAGCTTGGGTCGAGACAGTATACTGGATAAGTACCATGACATGCAGAGAGGGCAATGTGTGGAGGTGTGGTATGGCTGGGCTAGCAACTGGAGAATGAGATGGTTGCTGTGTATGTGGAGCTTGGGGGGGTAGGGAAAGGAACCTTGGGTATGACATTATGGTAGAAATATGCAAATGAAGCAGCATAGCAATAGTGTAGTGGGCAGAGTATCCGTCCTATTAGCAGGCATTCCCGGTTCAAGTCCCACTGTAGCACAGTCTATTTTACATGGCAAAGCACGTTATAACCAATAGTTTTGTTGTAAAACCCACTAAATAACATATATATATATATATATATATATATATATATATATATATATATATATATATATATAAACTGGAGTACCGCAAGAAATGCACATGTGAAGTATCAGTGTCAGACTGAATAAGGCACTAATAAGCAGGGTTAAGCACAAATAAGCAATAGTAAGCATATGTAAGCACTAGTAAGTGGGCTTAAGGCCATTTGCGTGGCAGTAAGCAATGCCTACACTGGTTATGCAACTCTGAAGCTAATACCCTGTAAGCAAATGTAATGGCATGTTAACAGTGCTGACCTCCGCACAAACCCACTAACAACTGACTAAACGTGCCTTGACCAGTCTGTATCTAATGGGCCATGTTCTGCCCAGCAACAAAATAAACGGCCTCTGCTAGGCTCAAACACAGAACTCCACACACCATAAGCAAAGTGATTTACCACTAAGCCATGTCAGATATATATAACCCTGATTTATTCAAAACATATCAACCAGCCCAGTCATTCAACAGTACAGAGAATGTATTCCAACATGTAAATGTATTTGTGTGTGTAAATATAGTAATATCTAAACAGATACAACATAGCAATTGATGTAGATATCTACAGATCTATATCCATAGAAATATATATATATATATATATATATATATATATATATATATATATATATATATATATATATATATATATATATATGGCCACACATCTGTAGATAGCAATGGTAAATTGACAAATACAAATATGTCCACATGCACCGTTAATGGTGCTGGGACGCCCCAAAAATATATGTAATGTACAAATAGGCATACCCCCCCCCACAGCCAAACACGTCCGCCCTGCAATACACTAAAGTGTTACAGATCACATAAGCAGGATCTGACATGACATGTGCACAAGATGTAAACACTACTACAACCCACCTGTATGATGTCAGGCCATTATTAGTAACATATCATGCACTACAATGTGGCTCCCATAGGAAATGTAAAATATGAACGCTATCAACATCCCCAGGGTACATATACACAGACACATATATGCAGATACAGATATACAGATACATATAGCTATATATATCTATATATATATATATATATATATATATATATATATATATATATATATATATATATATATATATAGATATACATGTCACTACACAGACACACGCAGGCATATGTACAGTAAGATACATATGTAGAAGGTGCACACAATATGGAACAACCACTATGCCTACAATTAACACCTTAACAACTGGACACTGTATGGGCCACCCATACAAATGACAATTGTTCCCTGCAGCATATCCCCACATAGAGGTCATAGGATAAAACACCACACACAGGTTTGCAGAAATGGATAACCTTTATTTGTGTACTATTACATTTGTATATGCCATGTATTATAGCTGTTCAGACACTGACATCCATATAAACAGAGTAATGCAACCGTGAAACAGTTAAACTAATAATGTAGTCTGGAAAGGTTCACAACCATTGCTGTCCAGGCCAAGCCCTAAATATTGTACAATAGTAAAAATAGACTGGGCACAGGATACCAAACTATCAACAGTAAGTAATGCAGGTGTATGGTCCAGCAGCCTCTACCTACACTCTGTACAAAATCACTAGGTGGTAAAGACGTCAGTTGATCGAATGGGATGTAACTGTTACATAACAAGGCATAACTGACACCATCACAAGCACACTGACAAACAGAACAGTCTGTATGGCAGGAGGCAGTAGGCCTGCATTAACCCAATTTATGTAAGTAGTGTAAATATAGGCAAAGTGCATGGTACTGTATATCCAGATACCTTAAGGAAGCCCACCCCTGATACCCCCACATTTTGTAACAACCTAGGGTATTTATGGTGCATCCGCCCCTAGACTCAATAATACAGGCCCATATACCCCTGTTATATACACTTGCCTCTGGATTGCATAAGGGCACACATGTATTGTGTACGTGAAGCCTACACATATATGGCCTCAGCCCCACTGTATGTGTGGGGGATACAACAGCAGTGGACTGATGGCAGCAATGGCAGTGTGATATACTCACAGCCCACTACAGAACAACCCCTGACAGCATGTCATATGTGCAAAGCTTGGTATGTAGGTGAAGGACAGAGGCTGGAACACAGGCCCATATGTGGACAACTGTTGCCATACACTAAGCAACTCACTGGTGTTACAGGATAGTCTGCAACATACCCTTAGTCAGGGAATTTAGGTTAGAAACATAAATGGATGTAGCAATGTACTGATAGCACTCAACACACACACTGCCGGTGAAATATCTGACACAGCACCTGTGTGGTGGACAGAGAAAACATGATAGGCACACCTCGGGCCACCAAGAGGATAGGCCCACAGTTGAGAGCTATGCAGACAGACTGCATTCCAAGGTAAACTAGCATGTACACACACACACCCTGTAATACCAGTACTATACAAAGCATAACACAACTCTACTCACACTCTGTCTGCAGTTCTGGAACCTCCTACAAATATGTCGCTGGCCTGAGTGCGCCAGTTCTCCTGAAAGAGGTATTGCTACCTGCTGTCTGTAACACTGATGCCCACACACAGGAAGGATGTCTATCACCCAGGAAAGGTAAAGGGACCATGCCCACATGATGTGGGAATTTATAGTAGGTGGTTGCCATGACAGTGGTAATTGGAAGTACTACACAGCAAGCTGTATGCAGTTAGCAAGTGGAGGACACTGGTTGGTGAAGAGGCCATCACCTGATCATGTGCATCACCTACTAAAGCCAGGTTGTAATCTATTCAAAGCAGCTCAATCCACTTACTAGAGAGAGAGAGAGAGAGGAAGAGGTAAAAAAAAAGAAAAAAAAAACACAGCTCTTCAAACAAAAAGCTGACGTCACAGGCATTTAGCCAGCTGTCATTCAACAAGACATCATTTCCACAGCAGGTATGTGAGGTATATATACATGTAATAGAATGTAGTATCTGGTCCATCATAATGGGATAGATGATGTGGAAGGATTTATATGTGCCATCAGGTGTTGTTGTGATGATGATGTTCAACTGAACAACTGCTATGGACGATAGTGTCTGTCTCTGTGTGTAGTGGGCCATAGCCGTTAACTGTGCATGTCAGGATTGACAGACAAGATATAAGCCATCATAGTGTGTGTTGTGTAATGGGAAGTATGTATATTACATGGCCAATAGCTGTTGGTGGAAGTAATGCCATTATGATGGACATGTGGAAGCCATGGCCCACCACTGGCAGGATACTCAGGAGAATCTGTAGTGTAGCATGCCTGAATGCCATAGGTGTGTAATAAGGCTACCTGCAATTGGCCTCGACGTAAACCCCCTCTTATGTCAAGCCATGTCTATATGTGGCACCTGTCTGTGTTGTAGCAAGGCAGAACAGTGCAGCTGTGCAGGAAGGTGTTGCGAGATTGTGGAACTGATGTCTGAATGTACCACACATATAGGTATGCATATGTGTACATATGTCACATATATAATTTTTAAAGATATATATGTATATCAGCATGTATGTCCAGAAATATACATATACCCATGTGTAGACATATATATGTGCACATATATATGTAGTCACATATATCTACACACATATAGATAAATACTGATATGCACATGTCAACATCAGTAGAAACACACACACAAACAGATATGTATGGTAAGACATGTCCCCTATATCACTACCACAACTACCACAGTGATGTGTGATATGTGCGAGGCAGCAGCACATATAGCAATATAGACAGATATCTACAACTGGCAGTGTGTGCACCATGGACAGGTATAACACATGTTAGTCCTGTCCTAGCACCAGAATGTCTCCGCCTGTGAAGTATGCAATGGCAATATGTGGAAGTATGGCAGATACACATGTGGAGGTTGTAAGGATTGGTAGATATAGAGGACAGTCTACAGGAGTGGTATGTGACACATGTGGTGGGTAAACACCATGGATGGTGTGAGTGGTCTGTGATGTGGATGCCCAATGGTCTCCAATATAGCCACAATGGGAACAAGGCTCCCACCAACTCCCACTCACAACAGCAGTCCACGTCCTGATGGTGCCAGGTCTGGTGGCTGAGCAGGAGGAGCATGTTGGCCGTGTAAATGTGTACTGGGTGCCTCAGACGGATGTTGCACATCCCTCATGTGTCTGTGGAGCCTGGTATGGAACAGACCCAGACCTGAGCTCAGGAGACAGGGACATGTTGGTGTGTGGCTGAGGGGGGGTGGGCCAACATTCCCTGGGTGGTTCCACCTGATGGTATGGCTGTAACAGTACATGAGGAGGCCCCAGGGTGGCACACACATGTATTGTGGCCAGGTATCCTGCTCGGATGGATGTGGAGAGGTGGATCAGCTGGCCAGTGGAACATAGACATGTTAATGTGTCACTGTCATAGTACATATATTGGTAGTAATAGTCTACACAATCCCGGTACATGTCCAACAACATGTATAGAACCCCCCTGTAACACAGACTGTCAGATGTGCAGCAATCTCAGAGCAGCCATACCACTGACATATATGTAACCATAGTGGCCCTGACAATGGCATGCAAGTGAATAGTCTGTAACAGGTCCGAAATGTTATTGTCCACACAGGGGACATGGCTACAATCCCAAGCAGAAGGTGTGGTATACTACACAATCTGTCCAAACGGTGGTTAAGCTGTAGCCATACCTAATGAGTTGTGTATATAGTCTGTTGAAGCTGATATAGGGGGTGACAGAGATGTGTATTATGAACTGTGGTAACCTTGCCATATGAGTCACTCAGGCTTGTTCCCATCCTCCATGTTTTTCAGGCATGATGGCACACAGCTGCCTCCAACATATTCCGTAGAAGAGAATGACGTGATAATAAACCCCCTGGTACTGCACTACCAGGTCCTGTATGGCAGGACAGCACTGGAACAGCAGGAGCGGACCACCCTGTGGAATGATCTCATCCACAGGGTCAATGATGTCGGCCTGCATAACCACAGTTATGAGCAGGTCCAGCATCATTGCAGCGACCTGCTTCACAATGCCCGTCGGCATGCTGCCGCAGTCCGGGGGGATCACCTTGTCACGGGGGGGCATGCCATCCATCCCCTCTAACACGTATGGAGGAGCTTCTGGCCAGCCTCATGGCACCTGCCCGTCCTGAACAACATCAACCACTGCACCCCTTTGTGGAGGTGAGTGTCACCCACACAACAGCCAAGGAGCATACAGGTAAGGACACAGGGCACATCAGTAGACCACTGTTGTGTAAATATCTGCAGTAGTACATGTAGATCATGCATATCTGATATGTTATACAAATAATGTGTTGCTGCGTTGTAGTGATAATCAGATGTCCAGATGTGGTAGTATTGTGTGTATTTAAAGTAGATTTATGGTAGTACTGCACCCAGCCTGTAGCAGTGCCACAGGTGCGGGCACTGACATTGCATCTCTCACCCACTTATGTAGGTCCCTTCAGGGTAACAGCAAGACAGCAGCCTGAAGCTGGTGAGTATGTCTTATGTAGATGCATGCCAACACACCGGGCTTGTAATGATGTAATATTCCATGCACACATCTAACACACCTACCCTGAATGCATGCTGTGCATGTGCATGTATTGTTGCTGTGAAATGCATGGTCTCACAGGGGCGGACATGATAGGGTATTGAAAGGGTATGTCACACACCTGCATGACAACTAACATCCTGTCATTGTGGAATGTGTCCACAGGGGGTAACATACTGTTGGTAGATATGGCCTACAGTAGTGACATGTTCTGGACAACACCCATATACAGTGCAACACCAGTGTACATACTTGTAAGGCAATGCCAACTGCTGCTGAGATACACTATGGCATACAGAATTACACTAGTCCACATTATCATCTGGGTCTAAGCTGCAACATGTGGTGTGCAGTGTATGGGACACTGCAAGCTGACACATATGTGTAGGGCTTACCTGTCATGCATCTGCATAAATGCTGAGGGGGGGGGGCTCAGCATGAAACACCAGTGCACTGCAACAGGGATCCTAAGGGATGGCTCTATCTGTTTATAGTCAGGTCCAGGACCTGTGGCAGCCATAACCCTACCCACACTGAAATAGTGATGACATTGTGTGAACACCATGGGATGTGCACATGAGTGGACCTTGCAAACATGCAGAATAGGGGGACATGTGCAGGGTTGGCTGAACATACACTGGCAATTGTGGAAGGCCCACACTGGTATACCCCTGACATGAGCAGTGACTGCTGTAGTACACACACCAAGAGGTGTGATAAACCATCACGATAAGGGTGTGCACACACATCCCCACATGGTGTGTATGCATAGCGGTCAGCAGCCGCATACCTACCACAATCTGTAGACACTGCATGTGAATGTACAGGACAAATGTTACATACCGGGTGTGTGTACACCTAAGATCTGCAGTGCCGTGGTCCCATGCCAGATCATGGATGTGTGTGTAAAAGCAATAACGGTGTGTACACCCCCCATAGCCATGGTATGTGATGGTTGTCAGTGTAAGCATTTCTGCAGTGGCCATACATGGTCTGTTGATGCTGACAGCTGTAAATCAGGCATCCGGGATTCTCCAATGACAACAGTCCACATATCCCAGGTTTGTGTTGCTGAAACATATAGTGGCTGTGAGAGGTACAGCTGGCATAACTGACATGGTACTAGACATTCCTCAATGGGTTGGACACCTGTGAGTTGTGGGGCACAGTACATGGCAGCGTGCAGAACAGGTGCACAGCAATAATGTGTACATGGGTGCAGAGGTATGCAGGGGAAGGGGCATCACCTAGTCACAGCACATGCATCATACACATGTATACTGCTGCTAGCATGGTGTGAGTATAGCTGAACTGCATGATATTCTGTACCATATGTTCTGCATGTTGGCAGATGGGTAATTGGAGGACTGTGTGTACGATCACTGTGCATACTCACCTGCATGTGTGTGTGTGTGTGTGTGTGTGTGTGTGTGTGTGTGTGTGTGTGTGTGTGTGTGTGTGTGTGTGTGTGTGTGTGCATCCTGGTGGTTAGATTGTCTGCATGGTCACTTTGGTGAAGTGGTGGGAGGTAGATGCATGTATGATGCATGTGTGCATGTGTGTGTTTGTGTGTGATCCGGTATGCACATGTGTGATTGTGGGGTGTTCATATGGCTGTACCCCCTTTGGGACCGTGAAGTACATGGACATGGAGTGCCACATTGTGCACCAGGAATACCTGTCATGTATTCACAGGGCAGCAAATAGTATAATATGGCCTGTAGCTTGGATCAGGCATCTAGAGGGAAGGTAGACCCCAAGTACACACATAATATTGCTGTCAGCAGAGAGGTCACCTACAGCCCATGTATGCAGCTCTACAGATGCATTGGGGAAGGAATAGTCAACATCAGGGAGTGTATCCACATATTACAGCTAACACTTGATGGGCCTATGGAGTAGCATATCCCGCATGTACTGAGCATTACATACGCATGACACACCAGTGGGAGGTATTATGGCTACAGCATAGTAGCCCACACATATAGTTGCCATGCACATCATTCATACAGAGGGTGCATACCGAATGATAGCATTGGGGCCATGTTACTTCACTACACACAGGTCAGGCAGGTAATATAGCAACAGGCCTTGTTTCGTGGCACTTGTGTGGGCATTTAGAGGACTGTGATGTTAATGAGTGGTAGCAATGTGTGCATGTTAACAAGTGTGATGCAGGATGGGGTAACAAATGGACATATACGTGAAGCTGTCTGTAAAGGCATGGACAGGTAGGTAGTATGGGCCGACACTGCACATACATTTGGCAGCCTCCTTTTAGCAACCCCACACACAGTTACAGTGCTTATACACACCCCAGCACCAGTGACCATAGCAGAGGGACAGCTGGCGTTCAGTGGCATTGCACAGGAAAGTGTGGTAACCATGCCTACGGTGTCCAATCACTGTAGGCATAGCCGGATGTCCGGCAGGCGGCCACATAGGCAGATGTCCCAGGGTGCTTATGGTAGGGCTGCTGGATATCATGCCCCTGGCATAGGCAAAATAGCTGCAACTAGCAGGTGCATGTTCCAGGCTGTAATGGCGGTGCAGGCACGTATTGAGTGTTACACCAGACAGGGCCTTAGGCTGCAAAGGGCTGCACTTTCTACTGTAGGCGACAACCTCCGTGAAGTGGCGGCTGCCATCCATGCTTCTAATGAGCAAGTGGCTAGATGGCATGATGAGTTGATGGCCCTCATCAGCCGTGGTGTGTCCGTGCTTCAACATGTGGTGGAGATGCGGTGACAGTGGCGTGGACGTGGCCCAGCAACACCAACAGCTGGCAGTCAGTGTAGGCATGCTAGGATAACAAGGGGCTCCCGTAGTGGCAGTAGCAGCCCCAGCAGTGCAGGGGGTGTGCTGTCCACACCACACCAAAGCAGGCTATGTGCACGTAGTCCTGGCCAGTCCCAGGAGGGATGTGGTACCAGCAGACAAATGTCATCAGCAGGTGAGAGTAGTACTTCAACCCCTGTACCTGCACATGCCCGCGGAGTCCCTGGCAGGCACAGTCCACGTGTCCATGGCCGGAGGCAGTGAAATGCACACCCTGCCAGGTATGGTCTGCAGCTGTCCATAAACACCTGTGTAGGGCAGCCACAGGGCAGAACTGTGTGCCTGCATACCCACACTCTGTGCAAACATGTTGTAGGGTGTAGAGTGTGAGGCAGGTAGTGTAGCCATCAAGCAGTGATGCCTTCTAGCTGTTAATAATACTGCTTGGGTGTGGTTTCTAAACTGATATGCAAGTGTGTTGTAGGTGTACATGTGTCAGCATGAGGATGCCCTGTGCATATGATGATACCTGTGCCCCATCCCTGTCATCCATACCATTGATGCAGGGACAGGCTGATATGGTTCTGATGCACAGGTGAGTGTACACCAGTGTACCACAGTCCTGCAGTGTAACATGTTGTAGGGTGTAGAGTGTGAAGCATAATTGGCAGGTAGTGTAGCCATCCAGCAATTATACCTTCTAGCTGTTAGTAACACTGCTTGGTTGTGGTCTGTAAACTGATATGCAGGTGTGTTGTAGGTGTAAATATGTCAGCATGAGGATGGTCTGCAGTCATAATGCACAACGGGGTATGTGACTGTGCTGACACCATGGCAGTGACATATTTGGGGTACAGTCAAACACATTTCACAGGTTACTATACTGGTTATTGCCTGTGCCACATGGACAGGTGGCCCACTGAGGCTTGTATACCCTGAAACCTGATGTAGAACCATCCGCGTATATGCACACAGTTACTTGCCAACACTGGGACCAGACTCCTATCTAGCTATGTTGTGATACTGATGTGTGTGGCCTACATTACACAAACACTGCCTTAACCACTCTGTATCCAACAGTCCTTGTTCTTGCCAGCAAGAAAATGAGCAGCTGTTGCAGGTCATGAACTCAAGGCCCTTTACACTGAAGTCACAACACATGACCACTATGCCATGACCACTGTGGGGACAGCTGTTGTGTTACCAATACATCTGTCATTACTCAAACTGAGTGGTATTGAACACTTGCTTTTACATCCTAGATTGTGTAGTCATTGTCATTAATATCACTGTTGCATCACATATGTTGTTTCATCATAATGTACACATAGCAGATATATACGGTGATATACATGTGGGATGGTATACGCAATCATGACATTTACTCATGACAGGTATATGGTTGTATACATATAGGTGTATAGATGTCTACATGTACATACACAGGTATACACATACATATGTCTGTATACACATCTGTATAGTGCTACATATATATGGCCATGTGTAAACCTCTTCGTATGTACATATGGCTAGATGAGGAGTATACCTTGGCACCAGGCCACATGAGAATGGTCTGCATTATGGCTAAAGGGTGTAGTGTCTGGAATGGACCACACATGTGGGTATAGTTTACACCATCCAGTCTCTTGGGTTACTATTGTGCATGGCCAGTGCTGTGGAATGCTTGGCATGTAAGTGTTCTATATGCCATGACATGGACGGTGTTTGGGATGTGCACACGTCCCACATTTATGTACAATGACATGTGAAAGTGTACCTGGTTTGTCTGGCCCATGTTGTGTACACAGAATGTAATCATTAGATGTGACAGTCCTGTCCTCATTTGACTGGGCCAGGTAATGGACAGCTGATTGACCCTGCACCTACATTGGTAGCATGCCACAGTTATTCCCTGGTGTCAGTGGCATCTGTCCATACAGGGCATGTGTGTAAGGCATGGTATGTCCTTTGCGGATCACATTTGATGGAACCACAATTGTTGCAGGCATCCGGTGGGAAACATACTGAAGGAGCATTGTCTGCAGTTAGGTGCCTATAATACTGCTGTACAGGGTGCCATGGCCTCTGTAGGCCACTGCATTCTCACCATTGTTACTATCAGTCACCAATATGCAGAACTCCTACCTAACCAGTTTATCATACTATAGCGGTATGCACTTACAGGACGTGCTATGGAGATTACTGGGCTACAGCTTCCCAGAGGTGTATTACTAGGTGGATGATATCAGCTGCCTTGCAAAGGTTGAACATTTGGATTGTGGGGAGTGTGGCTATCCTAAAAAGCCTTGCTCTCTACACAGACAGACACACACTCACTCACAGTTGCCATGTCTGGAGATACAAGCGGGGAACTTTTAACCAACAAACCTACAAAATGAGAAGGGCTGCAGCAGGCAACATAGAACAACATGTGCAAGAGGCTGAGGATGGTGAGGATGTGAATGCTGCCGAACAACCCACAGTGAAGAGATGGAGAAGAGTGTACAGACCTATGGTAACCTAAAGACATGCTTCTGGAGCATTTCTCCCTGGGCCTCTGCTGAAAACAGGATCTGTGGAACCTAGTCGGGCATTCCCGGTCAACAAATGTTAAAATAAAAATAAAATAAATAAACCTACCGGGGCTACATGAGCTGGAGATAGTGGAGCGCTATAGGGTGGACAGAGACCTCCTACAGCAAATTGTTGAGCTGTGCCGGCCACACCTGTCACACCACACTGACTGAGGGAAACCCATCCCAGTGTATACCAAGGTATGTGTAGGCGTAGATATACTAGCCACAGGTACCTCCCAAAGCACAACTGGGGATATCATGGGGATATCACAGACATCAGCATCCAGAGTATTCCAACAGTTCCTGGATGCCATGTCAGCACATGCCAGTGAGCACGTATATTTCCTCAACACCCGTGAGGTGTTGACCAGCAATATGCGTCTCTTCCACCAAATAGCAAAATCCCCTGGGGTAGTGGGTGCTATAGACTGCACGCACATATGCATCAAAGCACCACCCGGCAAGGTAGGGCCTATATCAACCACAGGAGCATCCCCTCCATCAACTGCCAGGTTGTATGTGATGCCCTGGAAGCTATGACGATTCCCACATATGGCATCTGACGCAGCTGTACCAGAGATTTGCCAATTGGGACATCCCCTACGGTCACCTAGTGGGGGATGTTGGGTACACACTGGAGCCGTGGCTGATGACACCCATCAGAAATGCACACACACATGAACAACAACACCATAATGAGGCACACGCACAGGCCAGACATATAATAGAGAGTGTGTTTGGGATGCTCAGGTCACGGTTCTGGTGTCTGGATACATCCGGTGGAGCCTTGCAGTATTCACCATCTACATGTACCCAAATTAATATGGTATGTGCTATGCTACACAATATGATCATGTGGAAACAGCTGCAGCAGGAACAGCATGGGGCAGGGACACACAGCCCCCCACCAATGCCAAGAACCTTCACAGGCAAAGAGTGACCCTATGGAGGAACAACCTGTGCCTGCCCCAGTAGGCAGAAGGAGGCATGCCCAGTATGCCCTGGCCTTGGCAAAGGGGCAACGCATAGCACATGCATAGACACAGTAGGGACCCAGGGAATGACACCTCTCTCTGACTCGCACATACAGTAAAAGGGATGCCAAACATGACACTACCTGTGCTCAACCATATATAGGAACTGTACTATGTGCATCCGACATAGGCAGCCCTCCAGCACCATCCGCAAGTCTGGCACACCCACAAGGTAAGTCAGTCAACCTACCAATTGCCAAATGGAGTAGAATATGTCATTACCTGTAGCTATGGTATGGATGTGAACATGCAAGGGAATTGGGTGGTGGAATGTTATGGCAGCAGATAGTAGACACCCATAGTGGCACCATGACATCTGTAACACATACTGGAGTCATCACAGTAGCCAGTACTACACAGGGTGACAAAACCCACTGCAGGAAATGTGCTACGTGACATGTGTGTCCACATGACCCACACATGCCACTCAGGATGGTTCACATACCCAACAACAGTCTCAGTCAGCAGGACAGGTGTAGACAAACCCAAACAGAGCCTGTGCCATGGCCCCAGAATGATGGCTATGGTTAACCTCCCCCCAGGCCTACACAGACAGACCACAGCAGGGCAGGCAGTGGGATATTAGTTCTGAAGGGTAGGAAGTCAGACAATAATATGTACGGCAACCAAAGACACAATCTGTCATATACTGGTATGCCTCTAGTCAGCATGATAGCAATACAGAATGAAATGGAGTACTTGACATACCAGTACAGTCTTAGCAAATGTGTACAAGTGTCACGTTTGCCCCCCACATTCTACATAGTAATGTAATAACAGTCAGGTGTGCCCCCCAACCCTGTGTAGAAATGTAGAAATAGTCAGGTGTGCCCCCATCCTACATAGTAATGTAATAACAGACAGGTGTGCCCCCCAACCCTGTGTAGAAATGTAGAAATAGTCAGGTGCCCCCCCTCATCCTACATAGTAATGTAATAACAATCAGGTATGCCCCCCCCACTCCTGTGTAGAAATGTGGAAACAGTCAGGTGTGCACCCCCTGCTATGTAGAAATGTAGTAACAGTCAAAGCCAAATGATCGATGGATACCCTGCAGAGATAGCATGCTACCTGTCAGTGTACAACACAAAGGTCAGCAATGCAGCACAAAATACCTGGACATGATCCACACATTCAGTACAGATGGCCATACTGGGCATGCTCACACACTTAGAGAAATTAAGGCAATGTCAGTCGACAACATACTGAAAGGTCATACTCGGCATGCTCACAGACTTAAAACACATGAAGGCCATGTCTGCAAACACCAGTGGACCAGAACTATCTGACAGTTGCAGTTGTTAGTGCAGGCACTCATCAGTATGCACCACTCATGTCTTGCACACACAGTGGATAGGAATATTGACATATATGTCAGGACAGCACACTATAATAAGCCAAAGGTATATGTACATAGATGTGTGGAAGAGGGTGACTGTGACAAGGAGCCATCCAGGCCTGTCCCACCCAGCACACAGCCAAAAGGCCCCAAACACATGAGGTGCAGATGTCACTCACTGCAGATACTAGCCACCAGTATCTGTCAGCATTAGAGACTATATGGTGCATGTGCCAGCTGTGCAACATAACTGTACAAGGAAGTAGTCATCTAGCAGCTGTATACACATACCTGTAAAATATGACCCCATGTGTGCTTGCATGTGGTGTGTCAACCCCTAGATGAATGGGTTATGGCCCATGCACACACCACCCTCCCCATTGCCCTACTATGACAAGTCTACTGAGGTCATCTGATGTGAAATACACCTTTGGGAGAGTTATAGCCCAGTAATCACTGTGGTGCATCCCATAACTGCATACTGCTGTAGTGTGATAAACTAGTTAGATAGGAGTTCTAACCCCAGACTTGGCAACTGTGTGTGTGTTTCTGTTTGTGTGTGTGTCTGTCTGACTGTGTAGAGAGCAATGCTTTTTAGGGTTCTCACACTCCCTACAATTCATATACTTAACTTTGGCAAGGCTGCTGATATCATCCACATAGAAATACACCTCTGGGAAGGTTGCAGCCCAGTAATCTCCATAGCGCATCCTGTAACTGCACACTGCTGTAGTGTGATAAAGTAGTTAGGTAGGTGTTCTAATCCCAGACATGGCAAGTGTGTGTCTGTCTGACCCTGCCTGTGTAGACAGCAATGCTTTTTAGGGTACTCACACTCCTTACAATTCATATACTCATCTTCGGCAGGGTTGCTGATGTCATGCACCTAGAAATACACTTCTGGGAAGGTTGTAGCCCAGTAATCTCTGTAGCGCGTGCCATAACTGTGTACTGAACTGTGGTAGGGTTCCATCTCCACCCATGGCAGTTATGGATGTTTTGTGTGTGTTTCAATGTCTGTGTATGGAGCAATGCATTATATGCTAGTCACACTCAGTACATTTCAAATGGGCTACTTTGGCAATCCTGCTGATGTCATTCATTGTGAAATATACCTTTGGGGAAGGAGTTCTATCCTAATCCCCTTGGTGCATCTTATAACAGATCTATGCTGTAGTGTGATATACACTTCTTTTATGGGATCTATACCCACCCATGTCAGCTGTGGATGTTTTGTGTGTGTGTCACTGTCTGTGTAGGGAGCAATGCATTTTAGGAAAGTCACACACAGTACATTTCAAATGGCCTACTTTGGCAATCCTGCTGATCTCATTCATTGTGAAATACACCTTTGGGGAAGCAGCTCTCTAGTAATCCCCATAGTGTATCCTATAACAGCTCCATGCTGTAGTGTGATATAGACCTCTATTAGGGGTTCTAGACCCACACATGCCAGTTGTGGATGTTTTATGTGTGTGTCACTGTCTGTGTAGGGAGCAATGCCTTTTAGGCTAGTCACACTCACTACAATTTGAATGTCCTCCTTTGGCAATCCTGCTGATGTCATCCAATGTGATATACACCTTTGGGGGAGGAATACTGCAGTAATCTCCATGGCGCGTACTATAACTGTGTAGTGCTGTAGTGTAATAAACTAGTTAGGTAGGGATTCTACTCCCAGACATGACAGGTGTGTGTGTGCATGTGTGTGTGTGTGTGTGTGTGTGTGTGTGTGTGTGTGTGTGTGTTTGTAACACGTATCCTATGAGAGGTCGTTGTGAGTGTGTGACACCGGTGGTCAATGTGGAGCGGGTTTTGCATATTTCTTATATGGTGGCCCTACTATATATCACAATGTCCACCGTACAGGGATAGCAGATGTGAAATAGCTGAGAGGCTGGGGTGAAAGCCATGCCCATACATGTGACATCAAGTCCAGGGAATCACAGTTAGCAACCCCAGTATTACCCAGAGCACACTCTCAACCCATGTCTCATATACACACACATGCCTAGGCAACAGCCAATATGTGGGTAGTACACTGCATATTGGCCACTGATAGTAATTATGAGGTGATAGCTGTGGGCTACAGAGGGCATGGCACCCTGTCCATCTGTCCAATATGCATGTACATGCAGACAGTGCATCTTCCCCATGTTCCCCAATGGACACCTGCAACACCTGTGATGCCATCACATGTGACCCACAAAGGACATACCATGCCTGACAACATGCCCTGTATTGACAGATGCCACTGACATGAGTGAATGCCATTAGCATGTTATCAAAGTAGGTGCAGGGTAAACCTGCTGCCTATTACCAGTTCCTACCACAGGTAGGCAAGACTTGCACATCTGATGATAATCTGTGTTTACAACATGGGCCAGACACCCCAGGTACAGTTCCACATGTCACTGTACATGCATGTCGGAGGTGTGCGCATCCCAGACACCGCCCATGTCATGGAATAAGGAACACATACATGGCAAGCAATGCACAGCATTGGCCACACACAATAGTCACCCAGGTGACTGGATAGGGGATACAATACCCACCTGTGTGGGCAAATGCAGACACTACAGCCCTGAGCCACAATGCAGACCATCATCATGTGGCCTGATGCCAAGGTATACCCATCACCTAGCCTTGTATAGCCATCTGGCACAGTCGACCACCACAGACCCATGCAGACATGCACCCATGCATGTCAGTACTGGCACCCTGTGTGTTTGTGTGTGTGTGTTTTATGGTGCGTATTTTCACATCCACACTCCCTACAACCTCCATGGGCATACTGAAGCATGCTGTCTGATGTCAGACACCTCCCCTTACCCTTTGCCCATACAACCCCTGCATGTCCCTTGTGGTGCATGTGATACCTGCACAGTGATGCATTGTGGCAGTCCCACTACTGATGAGTTGTAATAATGGCCCTGCCAAGTGTGCCAATGTGTGTGCATCCCTGTGAGAGTGTGGCTGTGTTGATGCTGGCACCTGTTCATGTGGACAGGCATGTGTAAGTCACCCACCGTATAGCTACCGTATCCCTGTTGCAGATGTCAGTCACCATCACATATATGTTCTAAGGCTCCACAACATGTAACCCATGTGGTGCATCCCATAACTGCATAGAACTGTGACAGCACTACATAGTTGTCAGGGGTTTGATATGCTGTGCTGGAAGGTGTGTGATACAAACATGCTTAGGTTTTATTCATCCACCCCTCCCTGACTAGTCTTTGCCTCTGTCTGCTTCTCCCACTCCCTCTCTGGTGGATGTGGAGACCTACACCTGCTTTTCTTGGCAGCAGCATGTGCATTTTAAGTGATGCTCATGATCAGCTTATGGCCTCTGCATGAATTTCAGCCCTCCCCTAGCTGATTGCATGTGGAACAGCTGTGGTAACATTCACATAGCCAATTGCATGGAAACAGACTCCACTATCTAGGAACATCATGTTGGTGTTTGCCCTTTTCATTCACTGTAAGCAGGAACTATATCTGTTGTTTGGCAAACAGCTTCTCAGATGGACTATGGATTTGCCTCTAGCAACATACACTGTGGAAACAGGGCAACACACAGGAGGGGGAATGTGCCTGACCTGACTACAAACTGTAAGTGCTGCTATAGTGCATTTGGAGTACTGTTAGTTTAACAGTGTGTGTGTGTGGATATGACTGTCCTACATGTCTCAATACCTGCCATGTCAGTTCCATGTTTATGAGGAATCCCCATCTGCAGGGTCATCTGCAAACAGGGCAGTGTGTTGTGCCTTTGGTTTCATGTGTTACCAATGTAGCCTATATCTGTTGACTGCAGAAGGTAGTGTGAGGATTGCAGTCTGTAGATGGTGAAAGCCATGACAGTTACTGGCTTCATATCCCTCATTGGACATATGTTGCAACAAACCCTGTTACAACAGTAAATGTATGAGGTTCTCACAGCAACATGTCATTATTGGCCCTGTGTATGTGCTTCCAGCCACAACTCTGTCAACCTGTGTACATATGTCGTGCATGAAGTAGTGCATATGCGCTGTACACCATAATTAGTGTCATCATATCTGATAACAATCAAGTGAGATATCAGACTGCTACACATGTTATGTACAGTAGGGGTTATATTTGATGACATAACCTGGACATTCTGTGGATGTTTGTACAGTACTGAGGTCTGTGTACTTATGGTGAATGTCGACAGTGTGTGTATTGTTAATATGTACTTTAGCCTGTGTACAGACTGTGGTAGATGTCATTGTTCTAGGTCCCATCCTATCTGATATTACATGCTGCTCCACTGTATGGTACCGTATTGGCGTACATGTTTGTAGGGCCATAGACACACATGTCCCATACCACACACAGCCATCAGACCAAACTGTGTAGCAGCCCAGTATATGTAGAGTCAGTCTGTGAGTGGCACATATGAGGATGGTGTCAAACAGATAGTCCATATACTGTAATATTATGCTAGCTTAACATATGTGACTGTAGCTGTGTTCACACTGGCTGTGGTTAATGCACTTTCACACAGGTGTATCTTACCCTGTGCTGTGACATGCCTGTAGAGCCTGCTATATATGCAGGTACTATATGTGCATTCCCCCATAGGAGATATAGACCAGTGTTGAGCCAGTCTGCCTGTAGCCTGCACAGTGCATTGTTATATACCTAGCAGCTTAGTGTACTTACCCAGTGAGATGTCATGTGCAGATACTTGCCAGATGTACTGCTGCCAGGCCTCCCTTAATAGTCATGTATGTCAGAGAGAGCAGTGCTATGCTGTACAGATGTATGTCAATATCTAGTGGGTAGTATGTGGCCATGGCACCCCTGTATCAGTGGTTATTATGTGCCATGCCAGACAGGGGTGTGTGAATGCATAAGCTATGGTGGCAAATGTATTCCAGTCATTATGTGTTATACCCACTACATGGCTGTCTACATCCATATTGTCAGGCATGGTACACATGTTTAGCACTAAGGGGTTATGTGTATACTTCTGGACTGTACAGAGTGTGTCAGAATGTCCATATATATTGGCCAATATCTATGCTACAGTCCACAGGGGCATTACGTGCTAGCAGCGGTACTTTACTATGATGTCCTTAGGATGTCTGTCAATAGCCAATGGCACACATGTTATAAGCAAATGTGACCTCCAACACATACCATGTCTGTGAAGACAATCCATTTGACAGTAGCAATAGTCTACTAATATACCTGCTATGCATACATGACATCCCCTTGCACTACAACTGTGGGACTTTAGAGGCTGGGGTAGGGCTACACTCCATGTCCAGGACATATGGTGGAAATATATGTACATATTATCCAGATAGCCATATATATATAAATATATATATATATATATATATATATATATATATATATATATATATATATATATATATATATATGATTACACATGTGTAGTACTTCCAAAGACCACTGTCATGGCAAACACCTACTCTAAACTCCTACATCATGTGGGCATGGTCCCTTTACATTTCCTGTGTGATGGACATCCTTCCCATGTGTGGGCATCAGTGTTACAGACAGCAGGTAGCAATACCTCTTACAGAAGAACCGGCACACTCAGGGCAGCTACATATTTGTAGGAGGTTCAGGAGCTACAGACAGAGTATGAGTAGAGTTGTGTTATGCTTTGCATAGTACTGGTTTTACAGGGTGTGCGTGTACATACTAGTTTACCTTGGAATGCCGTCTGTCTGCATAGCTCTCAACTGTGGACCTATCCTCTTGGTGGTCAGAGGTGTGCCTATCATGTTTTCTCTGTCCATCACACAGGTCCTGTGTCAGATATTTCACTGGAAGTGTGTGTGTTGAGTGCTATCAGTATATGGCTACATCCATTTCTGTTTCTAACCTCAGTTCTCTGACTAAGGGTATGCTGCAGACTATCCTATAACACCAGCAACTTGCTTAGTGTATGGCAACAGTTTTCCACATTTGTGCCTGTGTTCCAGCCACTGTCCTCCACCTACATACCAAGCTTTGCACATATGATATGTTGTTGGGGGTTGTTCTGTAGTGGGCTGTGAGTATATCACACTGCCATTGCTGCCATCAGTCCACTGCTGTTGTATCCCCTACACAAACAGTAGGGCCGGGGCCATATATGTGTGGGCATCACTTACACAATACATGTGTGCTCTTATGTACTCCAGAGGCCAGTGTATGTAACAGTGGTATATGACCCTGTATTATTGAGTCTGGGGGGAGCACTATAAATGACCTAGGCTGTTACAAAATGTGGGGGTATCAGGGGTGAGCTGCCTTAAGGTATCTGGATGTACAGTACCATATACTTCACCTATATTTACATTACTTACATAAATTGGATTAATGCAAGCCTACTGCCTCCTGCCATACAGACTGTTCTTTTTGTCAGTGTGCTTGCGATGGTGTCAGTTATGCCTTGTTATGTAACAGTTACAACCCATTTGGTTACATGACATCTTTACCACCGAGTGTTTTTGTACAGAGTGTAGATAGAGGCTGCTGAACTATACACCTACATTACATACTGTTGATTGTTTGGTATCCTGTGGCCCAATCTGTCCTCACTATTGTACAATTTGAAGGGCTTGGCCTGGACAGCAACAGTTGTGAACCTTTCCAGACTACTGTATTAGTATAACTGTTTCACAGTTGCATTACTCTGTTTATATGGCTGTCAGTGTCTGAACAGCTATATGACATGGCGTATAGAACTGCAATAGTACACAATTAAAGGTTTTCCATTTCTGCAAACCTGTGTGTGGTGTTTTTTCCTATGACCTCTCTGTGGGTATATGTTGCAAGCAGTGATTGTCATTTGTATGGGTGGCCCATACAGTGTCCAGTTGTTCAGGTGTTAACTGCAGGCATATTGGCTGTTCCATATAGTGTGCACCTTCTACATATGTATCTTACTGTACATATATCTGCATGTGTATGTGTAGTCACATGTATATCTATATATATGTATATGTGTAGATATATATATATATATATATATATATATATATATATATATATATATATATATATATATATATATATATATATATATATATATATATATATATATATTTATATATATATATATATATATGTATATCTGTATCTACATATATGTGTCTGTGTATCTGTATCTGCATATCTGTGTCTGTGTATATGTATCTTGGGGATGTTGATGGCTTCCACATTTTACATTTCCTATGGGAGGCAGACTGTACTACATATGTTACCAATACCAGCCTGACATCATACAGATGGGATGTAATACTGTTAACATCCTGTGCCCATGTCGTGTCAGGTCCTGGTTATGGGATCTGCAACACCTGGTAGTGTATTGCAGGGTGGATTTGTTTGGCTGTGGGGGTGGGATGCCTATTCGTACAAGACGTATAGTGTGTGGGGCCTCCCATCCCCATTAACAGTGCATGTGGATATATGTGTTTTTGTTAATCTGCCATTGTTATCTACAGATGTATGGCCGTATATACCTATATATATATATATATATATATATATATATATATATATATATATATATATATATGCTTACATATATATATATATATATATATATATATATATATATATATATATATATATATATAAAACTATGTCCGTATATACCTACATAGCTATATATCTGCGTACACATATGTAACTTGCTGTGTATATGAAGACATATAGGTGTAGGCACATATATGTGTCGATGTAGGCATTTGCATGTATATATGTTCATATATATTAATATATATGTATATATTTTTAGAAATATATATATAGAGAGAGATATGTTGTATCTGTTTAGATATTAATATATTTACACACACTTCCCAAAAAACGAAAGAACACAAACTGGTAACCACAAAAAATCCCCAACAGACGAAGAAACCAGCCACTTGTAAACTTAACGCTCGGATTTATTCAAAACACAAAATACAGCGTTTTCACGTCCTGTATCAGGAAGCTTCATCACACATACATCTAGATGTTGGTATACATTCTCTGCACTGTTGCATGCCTGAACTGGAGGTTATGTTTCTGAAAACATGAGGTTTATTTATATCTGGCATGGCTTAGTGGTAAATCACTTTGTCTGTGGTATGCAGGTTCCTGGGTTAGAGCCTTATGGAGGCCGTTTATTTTGTTGCTGGGCAGAACACGGGCCATTGGATACAAAGTGATTAAGGCACTTTTAAGCAGTTGCAAGTGGGTTTGCATGGAGCTAAGTACTGCTAACTTCCGGTTACAGCTTCGTACACTCAGTTAGCTTCTCTTTTGCTTAATCTGTGTAGGCAATGCTTACCCCTGTGCAAATGCACTTAAACATGCTTACTAGTGCTTACATATGCGTACTACTGCTTATTTGTGCTTAAACCTGTTTACTAGTGCCTTATTCATTATGACACTGACACTTCACATGTGCATTTCCTGCAGTACTCCAGTTCATAAATATATGTTTTTTTGTGGGTTTTGCAACATAAATATTGGTTATAACGTGCTTTGCCACATAAAATAGTCTGTGCTGCAGTGGGACTCGAACAGGGAATGCTTGCTTGTTAGGCGAATGCTCTACCCACTACACTATTGCTGTGCTGCTTCATTTGCATATATCTTCCTTGTTATCCTCTTCAGCCTTTTAAGCTGCTTTAACCGTAGCTAAGCGATGGGTACACCCGCCCACCTACAGTTAGCTGTACTCGGATTTTTAAAATAAAAATAAAGGGGTTTCTTCATTTGATTTTTATGTACTGTTGCTGTAGTACACATGGGGGACTGTTGGTGGGGATATGAGGACACCTATGAGCGATCTCGCTCATTTTTTAACACTTTCTGCTGTTCTACATTGCAGGGGCGTGTTTATTCTGAGAGCTCTGCTCTCAGACACGCCCCCTGCACTCATACATGCTCCGTGTAAGCCTAGGAGCTCGGGCAGCGAGCATTGTTAATATGCATGGTGCGCTGCCATCCTGCTCCTACACGGGTGCTTCTGTGCTGGACTAAGCTAGTCTTGCACAGAAGATTAGTGAATCCGGGGGATTATCAGCACTGCCATTACACCTGTGCTGTTCTCCAGGAAGGGCTGCCACAGACAAACAACTGGTGCCAGAGCCATGGAATAAAACTAAATGCCAGGAAATGCATAATAGAGTCCTTCAGAAAGTTATCCACCCCTGGTAAGCCTCATATTGACAACATACCACTAAGAGTTGACCCAGTAGTCAGTGACTTGGGGGACATACATAGACAGTAATCTAGCCTTTGACCATCACGTGTCTATGGTAGAAGAAATCATTCTGTGTTGTGCAACTTATAAACAAAGGATTTGCATCTAAGTCTAAGGAAGTCATTGTTCCACTGTATATGGCATTCATTAGACCCCTCATTGAATACAATGCCCCCTTTGATATGTACCTAACCAGGCATATCCATCAATTGTAACATCCACAAAGATTCCTCACTAAAAGAATACAGGGTGTAAGTAACATGTCCTATGCAGACCACTTCAAGGCTCTATC
Organism: Protopterus annectens; assembly: GCF_019279795.1. Taxonomy (NCBI): domain Eukaryota; kingdom Metazoa; phylum Chordata; order Ceratodontiformes; family Protopteridae; genus Protopterus; species Protopterus annectens. The sequence continues at coordinate 1,529,125,058 of NC_056729.1, forward strand.
CCTCTATTCTGTCTTCTACAGGCTGTTGAGGGGAGATCTATGCCTGGAATACAAGGCATTGTCAGATCCCACTCTGCTGGACCTCCTACATATCTGCAAAAATAACAACACCAGAATTACCCATTCTAAAGACTTAAACCTTGCCTGTGATATAAATAGGACCTGCTGGAGGGGAAGATATTTATCCCAGAGACTACCCCTTCTCTGGAACAGGCTCCCCATCCATGTGAGGCAGAATTCTTCCCTTACCCAATTGAAGTTTAACTTGGACAACTGAATGGTGATCAGAAAATTCATCCTTGGTTTGGCACCTATGTCTCTAATGGACACAGGCTGCCTGTAAATGGTTCATCACCGGGACCCTGCTTGTAAATGTTTCACCTCACAAGCCAAAGATTACACTTATAAAGGGTACCAGAACTTATCAGAGATTTGGGATGCATGGCTACACTTAAAAATCCCCTTGTGGCCATTAGTGAAATAAACACCTATAAACCTATGAACATGTATGGAGAGCCTGTTCCAGAGAAGAGGTAGTCTCTGGGACACATGCCTGTTTCTCCAGCAGGTCCTTTTATATCACAGGTGAAGATTAAGTCTTTAGAACAGATAATTCTTCTGTTGTTTGTTTTGTGAATATGTAGGAGGTTCATCAGAGAGTGTTCTGATGATGCCTTGTATGCCAAAGATCTCTCATCAACAACCTGTAGGAGGCAGCATACAGGGATACAGCTTTGAGGCAGTCTGTGTAGAATATATGTAGTGCACCTGCAGGTGTAGCTGAAGTAGATATGGGTTCCTCCCTACCTGACTCTGGTGACACCCCTATAGGCCCAACACATCAAGGTGGCAAGAATGACAGATTTTATTCTAGGTGACACATCTGGTTTAAAAGGCAATAGCACAACCACAAGCAAATTATTTCAACAGTACAACAGTTAGCAATAATGCATAGTGAGATATGCATGCAATGAAAACATACATTCACCCTCTTCCCCAGAACTCAACAGAAAAGGTCTTGACATTCAAACATACACAAAGAAGGCAATATCAATGAGCAGTACAGATTTATAATGCAGCAATACAAACACGAGAAAAAAAATGCAATGTCATTAAGCAATAAAAGAGTTATAATATAACAATACAGATATGAGAAAATGCAATGTCATTGAGCAGCAAAATTCTTGAGTACTAACATGAGCAAAATGCAATGTCATTGAACAATGAAGATTTATAATGCAACAATACAAATATGAGAAAATGCAATGTCATTGAGCAGTACAGCTTTATAATGCAGCAATACAAACGGGAAAAAATGCAATGTCATTAAGCAATAAAAGAGTCATAATACAACAATACAGATATGAGAAAATGCAATGTCACTGAGCAGCAAAATTCTTGAAGGCAGCAGTACTAACACAAGCAAAATGCAATGTCAATGAACAATGAAGATTTATAATGCAACAATACAAATATGAGAAAATGCAATGTCATTGAGCAGTACTAACACCATCAACCCCCTTGATCAATTATAAACAGACCAACTATGAAACACTCTCTTATACCCTGTTCACTGGCCAGTGTCTACTTACAGTCTTGCTGCCGGCATGATGGGGCCCAAGTTGGAGCTCATATGGATCCCAGTTATTTGTAATCCACAAAGCATTTGGGGGGAAATCCACAATCTTATAAAAATATAAAATGATGGCCAGAGCCTCTCACTACTCCATTGAGAATATCCTAGTGACCAGGCACCGTGGCTCCTCTGATGAGAAAGGTAGAAAAATCACCTGACAGAACTCTGGTAATCATCTATGGCTTCTCTGTACTAGGCCCAAAGGAACTCCTTTTCTTGCTGAATCATATGCAGACGTGGAACTACTGGTTTCAGATTTCTCTCCTGATTCCACAAAATACCATAATCCAGGATTTCAGCAAAAGACAGACACAATCTGCTACTTCACTTCCCTTTCCCAAAGCACTGGAAAACAAAACCTAGTCATGCTGCAAGGCCCTTTTCCCTTCAGCTACCTGTTTCAGTCTTCCCTCCTTCAGCTAGTATTCCAGTTCCTTCTTTCACTTTCAAAATTGTCTTTTATATCCCTGAAAAGGAGCTCCACTTTGTGGTGTAATGGAAAAGTACAGTCTATTACTTCTACAATGAAATACAGTGAGAGCTACATATGTTATTTATGTCCTTTATTCTTTCGGTGAGGAGCCTCTGTGGACATTCCAGTTGTTGGGTTTGCCTGTTTAGGTAAATTCCAGTTGGGGCATTGTACTTAATGATAAGTATGATGAGCACTGAACAAAGTGGAAAAATGATTTCCTTGGATCTAGATGCCATATATTTGTTTATAAGTTGCAGAACATAGAATGATTTCTTCACTACCATAAACATAATGATCAAATGCTAATTTACTGTCTCTGTGAGTCCCTGACTACTGGATTAACTCTTAGGACTATGTTGTCAGTTTGGTAGTTACCAGGGGTGGCTGACTTCCTGAAAGATACTATTATGCATTTCTTGGAATTTAGTTTTAGTCCATTACAGTGACACCAGCTATTTATCTGTGTCAGCCCTTCTTGGAAAACATTAGTGTCAGTGACAGAATCTGTGACTTCCCCCAATTTGTAATCATCTACAGATTTGGTCAGCCAAATCTGTAGATGACAAAAAGCAGTGGTCCCAGGAGCAATCCACGCGGGACTGTGCTGGTGAATAGCCTTTTTGTAGATGTTGACTTCCCAACTCTAACTTCTTGGGTTCTGTCTGTGAGTCAGATGGCTGTTCAACAGGTGACATAAGGGTTTATACCCAAGCTTTTGATTTTGTTAGCAATGCCTGAGTGGGGTATTATGTCATATGCCTTGGCCAGGTCAAGTTATTCCGTGTGAACTATTCTGCCCTCATCCATTGCTTTGGGGCCTTCTCAAAGAAGTCCACCAGGTTGAGTAAGCATGACCTGCCCTTGATGAAACTAAACTGGGTTGGGCCCAGTCAGTCTCTGGAGGTTTCCTATGTAATTTCCATGATAATTATATTCTTGGCTTTGCATATGAAACTAGAAAACGTATGAGTCTGTAGTTTCTAGGTCTGTAGAAGGCAGGGTTTTGTGCAGAGGGATGACAGTTACCATTCTCCATTTGTGAGGCATGAAGTTAGTTTAAGGCTATAGTTAAATAGTGATTTAAGAGTCCTGATATCTTGCATTTTATGCTATTCAGAAGGCAGCCTGAGATATTTTCGGGAACCATTAATGTAGTGTTCATTGCCTTAGAGAAAGCATTGAGGACTTGTTACCCCAGTGATATTTGAGGGACATATATCTGATGGTATTTCCTGAGGGGAGGCTGAGGGGAAAGTTAGAGCTGAATTTGCCTGCTGCTAGGTTTGCTATATCTTTTGGCTTAGTGTAAGTGACTCCATTAATAATTAGCTCTGCATACAATTATGTATTGTGTTTGAGGTTGTGGATATAGGTAAATAATGCCTAATGGTTATCCTTTGCCTGATAAGCCAGATTTACCTAAAGTTTGGCTTTGGTAGATTCTATTTGTCCTCTGAGCTGTTTGCTTAGTTTGATGACAGCACTTTGTTCCTGCTGAGTGCTGCACCTCACAATTTTTGTCATGATTTTCTTTTGTCTGTTATACAGCCTGTTGATGTTGTGACTTCATGAGGGTGACTTGTTTTTTAAGTTAGTTATGTACTTACGCTTGGTGAGTACAGCTGCCTCTATGCAGCTATTAATAAGCTTGTATAGCATGTTTATGAACAATTCCACATAGAGAGCAGCATCCTCAGAGTTTAGGGAGACTTGAAATTTTGCCAAGTTATCACTTAATAGTAGGACGTTTATCTGTTAGCTGGGGTTCATGGCTTTATTTTTACATCAGAGGAGTCCATTTTGTCATCTGACCTTAACAGTGAGGACATTAAACAAAGGAATGTGCAGGGACATTGGTGTGTGTCAAAACAGAGCCTCCAATGACCAGAATGTTGGGTGCTGAGGACATTCGTTATCTGTGCTTCATCAAGGAGGTATTTGGGATTTAGGAAGATTACATTTAAGTGCCTCAGCATACAAAGTTTTATGTATCTGGTTCAAGCTATGTCTGACGGACGCAGCTTGTGTACTACTGACAATCTTACCAACGTTAGGAGTGCTTTCATATATGAGCTTTGTTGCAGTGACTGTGTAAATACATCTTTCAAATACCTTATCAGTTAGAGAATTTGCTGGCTGTCAGTGAAAGTGAGGCAATTTCTACATTGCCTCAGGATGCCCATATCCATCAAGCTGGCAACAGAGATAGTGAGAAAGTTCATATCCATGGTGCTCTTTTTATTGATTAGACAGTTGCTTTGAGAACATAGAGTAAAGTCAGGAGTATCTGGTTTGCAAGTATGGGGGCAGCACTTATCAATGTACACACTAATTCCCCTGTGCACATTTAGGTACTGGTGAAGTTTCAAGGGTGCTTTCATAGGAAAAATGTCAACTCAAGGTGCCAAACGTATACAGGGCACTGCGAAACACTTGAAGAAACTACTTTAGTAGACCCTGATGGTTCATGGATGAAGTATTTAGGGACATACTGTGAAATTAGGTTAGACAATAGCTAATCAGGTAGTACTTAATGGAAAGAATTAGCTTTTTCAAGAATGACGAATAATAAGGATTCACCTAATTAGTTACCACTTGACTACTACTAGTGCTGCTCTCACCACAGCTTCACACTGCTGGAAATCAATGTCTCCTTGCTTCTTCTCTAGCCTGAAGCAAAACAGTAGCACTAATCCCAAGACTAGATGCAGACCCCCTCAGCTCTTTGCTGATCAGTGTTCTCATCCCAGATGATTCAGTGGTCTGAAAGCTTGTTTTAGTCTTTTCCTGTTATATGCTTTAAATAGCAACCAGATCAATTAGGATGGTACCACATAGACACTCACTGCCAGGGACAGTCAGGAATTAATGACTTACCAGGAAAGAAATAGTAGCAGACATTCCAAGCTGGCTCCTATGAAGCAGTTATCAGACTTTCTGGTGACCTCTCCAGGAAATAATGTCCCTAATGCTCCTTTTCTCACCAGGAGCAAAACATAAGCACTAATCCCAAGATGACAACTGAGAGGCAGAATGTGAGCTCTCCAATGATTGCTTGTCTTGGACCAGATGTAGCAGATTTTAAGGCTAAGATGGAAAAATGAGTTAATATCTTAAGAGATGCAGTTTGCACAAAGCAGTTAGCTAGGCATGAAAGAGGGGTTAATGAGCTTTAGCAGTCTGCTGGAGAGCCATTCATTTTAAAAGAGCAAGATGGATTGAATGGGGTGGTCACTCGGTATTCTGGCTGTATGGAATACAGAGTGATGACAAATAAATTTAAATAGCTTAAGAGGGAGTGGCTTCACAAACAGATAACTGTGTTTACTTACAATGGTCAATGAATGTGGAGAGGGAAGGAATTATGAGGTCAAATTAACATAAGGGGCAGACTACTACAGAGACAGTGAGTTTAAGAACACGACAACACCAAGGTGGGGAAAATCTAATTTCTGTGTGACTCACAAGAGACACAACTTTGGTTTCTTTCCTATTTTAAATATTTTTTGTTTATTTATTTAATATTTGTTTACCAGGAAAGTCTGAGTTGGAACAAGCCAATTTTCAGCAGAGGCCTAGGAAGAAACACTACAAACTCATGTCTTGATAACATGAGAGGAAACCAGAGCAGCTGGAGGGAATCCACATGAATGCAGGGAGGACATGCAGACTCCACACAGAAGGCACCCCAGCAGAGAATCAAACAGGACAACCCCTTGCTGTGAGGTGACACCGTAAACCACTACACCGTCCATATGCAATAGAAAACATAATGCAATTAAATACAGTGCAATGAAAATACGCCACAGTATACAGCCAGAAGAAAACAATAAAGCAGTGCAAAATACAAAAAAGCAATAAAGGAAAAAAACAAACTAACCTTACCTTCCAACAGGCTATTGCAGTTTGAGTGAGCTTTTCCAATAAAGCTTTGAAATGTTTTATTTTACCACTTAAGGGGTTGGGGATTGGTATAATGATTAAGGTGATTCCCTCATAGACACAAGGTACAGGGTTTGATTCTCACCTTTGAAAGGGAAATTGGCTAGGCTTAAAATTGCCCACAAGGTAAGCTAGCCTAATATTTACCTATGAGCTTGTTAATTAAATACAATATTTAGTTCCTAGTTCTTCTCTCAGTTCACAAGCTGATTAACCTTAAGTCCTAAATGTCCCTTATTTTGGGCCTTTGTCTATTATTTGTGGCATTGTCCTTGATTCTTAAGCAAATAAATAGAGAACTATACTTGCATGTCATCTTCATCAGTTACAGGACCCATAAATCTTGGGAAAACATGGACATGTATAGTACCAGTTTCAGCCCCCACACATATGTCTGCTTTACCACCTTTGGCATTCCCAATGGCACTCATGAATGTACAAATCTAACTTAAATTGACAGATATTGCTTGTTATGCAGCTTGTTGCATTTGCTGACCATTGATGTCAGGAAGAACAGCTATGCAGCTATGCAGGTGGGACTTGCTAAATCATTCCCCTCAGAAACATGCAGTGAATTGTGGTATATTGTACTGTAATGGATATTATTAACCTGGTGCTTCACCTCCTGATACATTGTAACTTCTCCAGCAAGTGACACCAAAAACTCATCAACTTCTGTCAGTTGCTTCATTTTTGGGGATGCAGCCACTGTGGTGGACCTGTCTTTTGCAATGTCCCATGCTCTGTCCTTTGCATAAAATAGGGCATCAGCAACCCTTCACCAGACCTGTTGTAGAAAACCATTACATCCTCTCACAGCAATCTCATTCTGGACCTGTACCTTGTAGCATTGTACCCAGGATATACATGTGACATATGCAGTGGTCCTCAAGAAGCACTTCATTCTTATAGTTAGTAAATTTTCAAGGCGCCACCTTCCTTGGGTGGCCATGGCAATACATGTACACATGTGGGCGAAGCATGTCAATCACTGGGTGTGTACAGTATTCTGTGGAATACACATTCCCATAGCTACAGCTGCTATTTCTTTATGCACCTGGTTATCAGCACCAGATGTTGTAATGCACAGCTCCCTCATTTCTCCGCAACATGTGTCACCGGATGTTGTAATTCACAGCTCCTCCATTTCTCTACTGTAGCCATCCTCAACATATGGCCAGGGAACCCCATATCCCATGTCCTTCCCAAGATTTCCAGTAATCATCTTGTGTGCCCCCCACACACAAGCAGACAATACAGTGCCATGAGTTCCCAGTTACACATACACCACAACATGTGTCACATGGTCACTGACTTCTACCACAAGGTTTGTTGTTGATTTTACCAGGAAGGACTTCTTTAACTCTGTGAAGCTTCACATCTACAGAATCTGTACTGAGAACACTCTGTGTAACAGTTTTACATTTGTGTTGTTGCACAAAATGGCACTGATGCTTAATATCATGCTAATTAGTGCCATTTAGCAAGGTGGTTATGTTAATGAAACCATTTATTGCCATTGTCTTTAAATAATTTCGGTGTGCAATGTACTACCCAAACATGATGATGCAAGCTGTGCACATCATAGTGATAGTGAAGCATGAAGCCAGCATGCTTGTATATGCAGCATGTGTATGTCCAAACCTTGTCAGTGCAGTTATATGAACATGTCTTAGTGTCACAGTGCAACACTACTTTGTGTGACATTTAATTCAAAAACATGCATCTATGTGCACAGGGCTACCATTTTGCTCCTTAAACCAACCTGAGTGACAATTACTACTTCAGGCACTGTGAACCACATGGTTCCAGCATGTTTTGCCAAGGAAAGCAGGATTTTTCTTTTCTTCTTAGGCAGGAATTTTAGGGAGTGCCTGCTGGATGAGTATGATGGTCCATTTTAGATGTTTGCTGCCAGGACTCAGATTAGAGCCCCTACCTATCTATGTATTGGTACTACATTGTTACGCATTTATTGCATGTGCCAATGAGCTTATGGGGTGAGACCTGTCCAAAGGTACTTCTAAGGTGAGGGACCTCACCAGGCCTTGCAAAGTATGGCAATGGGTGATGTACTGGGTGAAAGAGGTCACAAATTACTGTAACCTACACATATGCACACTTACACACAAAAATGCACACACACACACACACACACACACACACACACACACACACACACACACACACACACACACACACTTGCCAGGACTCAGATTAGACCCCCTACCTATGTAGTTGTTGGTATCATTGTGTTGTACAGTTACCACATGCACCACAGAGCTTATAGGGTGAAGATTGTCCGAAGGTACCTATATAGTGAATAACATCAACAGCCCTTGTAAGGTATGGCAATGGTAGTTGAACTGGGTGAGACGGGCTTCAGACTACTTTCACCCACATTTACACACTCACAAACACTTTTATACACACTAGTGCACAGACACACACACACACACACACACACACACACATTTGCCAGGACTGAGATCCATAGGTTCATAGCTTCATAGGTGTGTACTAGGCAAATGACCATGGAGGCTTTACAAGGCTAGCCCATGGGAATATCCTGGCATCAAGCCACCTGATAATACTCCCCAGTGTGTGTACTGAGTATAGTCACTGGAGTGATCCCTAGCATGGGTATTCTATTCCCCATGCACTCTTCCAGATTTATCTTGAAGATGGTCAGTGATGTGCTCTGCTTGACATGTATGTGATGTCTATTCCCTAGCGTGGCCAGTCCCTGGGTTGTGAACCTGTCCCTCCAGCATGTCCTGTTGATTGTGAGGGTGGGGTTGAGGTCTTTGTGGCATGTGGTGTGGACAGATTGTTTTTTTTAGATGTAGCATTCCTGACAGAGTTGGGTCAGCCATGGCTGTGTAAGTCAGGCAGAGATTGCACCTAAGTAGCCAATATGAGACAGAGATTTGTTGGAGTTATTGGAGTCTGTCTATATAGGGCAAGTGTGTAAGACCTAAGATCCTCTTTATGGGGTACTTTTGCAGTCTCTCCTGTTGTTGCAGGTGTCCAGTGGGGTACATGGCAAATGGACCATTGTACACATTCATTGGCCTACTGAGGGGAGAGCACAGAGAGACACTGTCCTTTTACTTCCTGGATTCAACACCCTTCATCAGGAGAAGTGACACATAAATGGACTTTCTGAAGACAGTGTCACTGTGTTGGTCAAAAGAGAGCTCACTGTCAACCTGTGTTCCCAGTACTCTTATAACAACATCAGTATTTAGTGGACTACCATCAATGTATTACTTTATGAGAACCATGTTGTACCCAAAGGGGATGGCAGAACATCATCTGGCATTGAACTAATGTCCAGGGTTCTGACAACAGTCATAGGTCTCAGAGAGGCCTTTGTGTAGGATGTCAACATCACAGGGGGTAAAGATAGCACCCATCTTGCAGTCATCTGCAAACATTGTCAACCAGGGTGCCTTCGTATTGGGCTAGTCCTCAAAGGTGTGGATCCTGAACATGAGGCGACCCAGGTCCACACCCTGTGGGACTCCACTTGTGACTGGTCAGTAGTCTGACATTGTGTCTGCTTCTTTAACACTGTGGGTTCTATCTGTGAGCCAGTTTGTCGGCCACCTACTGATATAAGGGTTGATGCCTAGCTGAGTGTGTTTGTGTATGATTCCTGAGTGGGGAGTGATATCCAAGGATTAAATGGGCTGCCTATATTGTTATCTATTCCATGCTGTCATATAGTTACTGCCCATGACACTGGGACATGTACTGCATGGGCAACAGCAAAAATTAGCAAAATCCACCCCCAATGGATATGGTTCTCACACAAACACAACAACCCCCCCCCAACAGACAGGATACTGTTTTTGCATGCACACACACACACACACACACACACACACACACACACACACACACACACACACACACACACACACACACACACACACACACACACACACACACATACCCACATTTGCCAAGACTGGGATTAGAACCTCTGCCTATTTATTTATTGCTACTACACTGCTATGCATTTATCACATGCGCCACAGAGCTTATAGGGTGAAGTTTGTCCAAAGGTACTTCTAAGGTGAGAAACATCACCAGCCCTTGTAAAGTATGGCAATGGGTGATGTACTGGGTGAGAGAGGCCACAAAATACGTCAACCTACACACACACACACACACACACACACACACACACACACACACACACACACACACACACACACACACACACACACACACACACACACACACACACACACACACACACACACACACAAACACTTGCCAGAACTGAGGTTAGAACCCCTACCTAACTAGTTACTTGTACTGTAGTATTATGCAGTTATCGCACATGCCACAGATCTTATAGGGCTAAGGGTTGACGAAAGATACTTCTCAGGTGACTGATATCTACAGGACTGCTAAAGTAGGGCAATGGGAAGTGTACTGAGTATGACTGGACCCAGAATCTTTGACTTATAAGCACACACACACACACACTTTTACATTTACCGGGACTGAGATTAGAACTCATACCTAACTAGCTACATATAATACAGTGTTATGCAGTTATCACATGTGCCACAGAGCTCACAGTGCTGAGGGCTGCCAAGAGGTACTTCTAAGGTGACAGACATCTTCAGGACTGCTAAAGTAGGGTGATGGGAAGTGCACTGGGTGGGAAAGGCCTGTTAATTCATAGATCCTACTGACAATTCTCTAAGTGTATAAGCATGCCCAGTGTGACCTTCTATAGTAAATGTGGGACTCCATTCCTGAGATTGTTGTACTCCAGTCCAGTGTTTTTTGTACTACATCCATACCTCTCAATCTGTTGGTGCAGGATATCTGGAGATAGCCAATCAAAATGGGGAGACAATGGGCCATACAGGGTGATTGTGACTATTTCTCTTAGTAATGTATGAATTGCTAGAGTTACAGGGTTTGTGTTAGCAGACATCTGACATATATGACGTGTGATACTGTAATATATTGTTTCAGTACCTGATGACAAATCTCCTCAGAGCATCACAGTGATTTACCAGAGGAATACAGAATGGATGATGCACAAACCAATATTATGGGCCAAATGGTAGGCATTCTTGTACAATCCAGCCTGTTGAGAGGTGTGCCTACAACCAATTGACTGCTGAAGCTGTGTAAATGGTACAGCACCTTGGTGATATATTACAATGGGGGAATCTCTGTGCATTTATTTTCTGGCATGGTTGGATTTTCAGTCCAATGTTGGGTAATATAAGTCAGGCAGGATCAGGGTGACAGGCGGACTTCAGATAGATTTGTAGGGGTAAGATATGTGGGGGGTGTCCTGGATTAGATCTGTTGGCCTGTAGCTACCAAAACTTTGCATAGGGGTCTTCTCATGGGTTGACGGCACTTGGAGGATCTTGTGTGTGTCGGACTTTTTGACCAGCCTGGAGGTGTGTGCGCGTGTGTGTGTGTGTGTGTGTGTGTGTGTGTGTGTGTGTGTGTGTGTGTGTGTGTGTGTGTGTGTGTGTGTGTGTGTATGTGTGTCTCGCATATATGTATGTCCCACCTCATTTGGCTTGGCCACCCACATTTTGGAGTAAGGGTGTTGTATAGGTTGAGTGATCAGTGAATGATGTGTTACTCCCCATGGCTGTGGGACAGGTTTCTGTGGGTGCAGATATGTCACTATCTTCAAGGGTTAGAACTGCCTGCAATGAGTGCATTCCCACATTTCAACTCCTAGCCATACCTGCCGACTGTACAGAGTTTCACAGAATGCCCAGATTCATGAGTTGTATATCTGGTTGGTTACCCAAATAAGTGTGTTTTTTAAGCAAAAGTGTTTTGCAACTCAGGGTTGAAGTCAGATATTACTGACAGCTGACATTTCAGTTTCATACCCTTCAGACATTACGTGCTAATACAATCCTTCCATCAACTTTCTAACATTATTAGAGCAGTATTTCAAAGGTGTCCTCCTATTTGGACGTTTATCACCCCATTATTCATGGCTTTGTTCAGATTTCTGGCTCTCTGAGGTTGACAGGTTTGCTCCTAGGAGTTAGAAGCATGGCCTTTCTTTGCATTTTGTTGACTGTGTTATTTTGGTGTTATGGACCCCATGATGCTCCCTAAAAGGGCACTGTGGGTGAGGCATAGGCCTTTGCCAGAGGCCTGTAGGCCAGGTGTGACAGATGCAGGCCATCTGTAACAAGGCAGTGCATTCTAATGATCATATATTCCCATGCTGCCCTGGGATGGCAGCAGTAAGTTGACTGGGTGTTACTGATGATTGCTTTCTGTTCATATTGAGCCATCACTCTGGGTGACAGCTGGATGCTACTTAAGGCTAGGGACATGTTACTGCATTTCTATGAGACTGTGGGTGGGGGTGAGGGGCACACCTGTACACAATACACATTTGCACAGATTGTGCTGCTCTTTGCTTAACATTTTGGTCCAATTTAGCATAGTGGTGTGCTCTATCTTTGAGATTACAGGCATAACAGTATTGACTGCAAGTCAGCTTGTTCTGGCATAAACATTTTTAGTTTTGGACTTCTTACCTTTCAGAGCCATACTGCCACTGCCAGACCTGCTGTGATATCACTTTGTAAATTCTGTAGGTGGGAATTTCATGGATGTCACCATTTGGGGGCCTTTGCCAGACATTTCTGTATGGTTTTCTGCAGCTGATCTGCTAGGTGAATCTGGAGGTGGGTATGGGACCCTCACTTTAACATCTATGCATGTGACCTATGACCCCCAGTTATTTGGTTCACCACATATACTGCAATGGTATTTGTCAACTAGGGTGGCACTGCGTAGTGTAGGTAAGCCAGTACAGGCCATACACTTCCTGCTGTCCCACATAAGTGTCAGTTGTCTGCTGCTATCCCAGTAAGCCACCCCATTCCCTTGCATGCTTGCATCAATACCATAGATATGCTATCAGAACTTTCTACTTCATTCATTTATTGTTAAGAAGAATGACTTACCTTGTGCCTGAGGCAGTTGTGAGGACAGTGCTTGAGGGCTGACTATGACGGATGCACGAAGTACACTGCCTATACATGGTAAGGTATGGGTTCACAGATTCATAGATTAGTACTAAGCTAACTGCCCTTGCGAGCCATTTTAAGCCTAGCCAATTGTCCCTTGTGAGACTCAAACCCTGCACCTTATGTTTGCAAGGCAAACACCTTAACCATTATGCCACCCTCCCAACCCCTTCAAGATTATATCACCCCAGGTGGGATTTGAACCCACAATCCCTGGCTTAGGATGCCAATGCCTTATCCATTAGGCCACATAGGTGGTGTGATGTCTGGCATCCATTTTACTGTGTGTGTGAGTCAGAGAGACATATCATCCCCTGGGTCCCTACAGTATCAGTGTATGTGCTATGCATTGCCTTTTTGCCAAGGCCAGGGCATACTGGAGATGCCTCCATCTGCCTACAGGGATAAGCTCATGATGTTCCTCCTTCGAGCCCCTCTGTGCCTGTGGAGATCTTGGCAATGGTGGGAGGCTGTGTGGCCCTTCCCCATTTTCTTCCTGCTGCAGCTGTTTCCACAGGATCATATTGTATAGCATAGCACATACTATGAACATGTGTGCACATGTGGCTCGAGAGTACTGCAAGGCTCCACCAAATATGTCAAGGCAGTGGAACCGTGACTTGAGCATCCCAAACACATGCTCTATAAGGATCCTGGTTTGTGCGTGTGCCTCATGGCATTCTTGTGTGGGTGTGGGTGTGCATTTCTGATGGGTGTCACCAGCCACTGCTCCAGTGCATAGCCAGCATCCCCACCAGATGGCCATATGGGATGTCACCACTGGCAAATGCCTGGTACAGCTGTGAGGCATACCTGATGTTGGAGTCGTGATAGCTTCCAGGGTTGCCAGCACACACATTCATGATATTTCCCTGGCCATCACACATGACCTGGCAGTTGATGAAGTGGATCCTCTTGCATTTAGGTAAACACTACCCTGATCACTGGGTGGTGCTTTGATGTGGATGTGTGTGCAGTCTATGGCACCCAGTACCTCCAGGTAGTCTGCTACATGGTGGAAGAGACGCATATTGCCGGTCCTCTCCTCACGGGTGTAGGGGAAGTAAATATGCTCAGCAGCATGTGGTTGCATGGCATCCAGGAACTGGTGGAGTATTCTGGCCACAGATACCTGTGAGACCCCCATGATATCCCCAGTTGGTCTTTGAAAAGTACCTGTAGAAGTATTCTTAGGGCTACACATACCTTGGTATCCACTGGAATGGGTTTCCCCTCTGTTGGCTCTGGGTCTAAGGTGGGGTCCGCACAGCTCAATGATTTGCTGAAGTATGTCCCTGTCCACCCTGTAGTGTACTACTATCTCCAGATGATGTACCCCCCTGGTAGGTTACCCTGAGTCTGAATACTCTTCTCCTCCTCGGTCTGAGGCAGTTGCCAGCATTATCTTCTTCACCACCCTCAGCCTCTAGCACATACTGATAGATCAAAGCAATAGCAGCTCCTAACATTTTTTGTTAGTTTTGTCAGTTAAAATTTCCCCATATGTGTACACTTATGGTGCAGAGTTTGTGGGAAAAACAGAATGAAATGTGTTTGCACAGTTTATAGTGGTGTGCTGCAGATGCTGCATGTGTGATTGGCTGAGTATGATGCATTCCACCTGCATTTAACTGTCTGTATTCTGCTATTTCCCCTTTTTCTTGTTCCACTTGCCATTTCCTCCAATTTTAAGCCCCGAGGCACACCACGCAAACAAATTGCCCAAATGTAAACAGTGCTGCCATTTTTTTTTTTAAAGTCCCAGTGCGCACTTTGCACACCCCTTTAGGCAAGCTAAACACAGCTATATGGCCTCAAACACACCCGCTTGCTAGCATGTACACAGTGCTGCCATTTCCTGTTTTCTTTATTTTTTTTAATTTTTTTTTTTGTGTGCGTGCCGCGCACACCCATTGAGGCAATGTAGACGAAGCTATACAGCCTGAGACACACCCCCTTGCTTAGCTTTTCTTAGCTATGTGTGAACATGGGCCGCTGAGCTCCAATGTGCTTAAAGCAAGCATGACACACCCCCTTTTCATGTTAGCTGCTCCTCCTGCCTACACAATCATGTTCTAGCACCTACACGGTTAGGTGCAGTGTGTCGACTTAGAATATTTTGTGATTCAATAAATTTCCCCTCATTTGCATACCCCACTGCCTTAGTCCATAGTACTACACTAACATGGACCCTTTCCCCTTGACGACCACTGTTCCCTGGTATTGTTTTGATTATGCATGCCATACAATATAATGGCAAAATGCAGATTTATTTTTGTATTTTCGGCACCTTCCCATTTGCATGTCGCTGCCCTATGCTTACACGGCCAAGATCGACCAAAACATAAACTTATATTTTATAGAATTACAACAGTTTCCATGCCAATGGCCATATATTTGGCCATTGGCATGCCTAGAGATTATAATTCATGCTTTTATTTGAGCTGTCATGCCTCCATTTTGATTTTTGCAGAAATGTACATGGTCAGTAACCGAATACATTTCTGCAACTAACACTGTTCTTGCACGGATACCTGACTGCTTGCTGAATCGCTAAGTCATCTCATTTGCATGTTTTTTACCAGCAAATGAGATAATTAGCATTCTGCATGGGTTTCTGTGTAAGAACAGTGTAGGCAGGCTTGTGCACGGCAGTTTAAGGGTTTACTGAATCACTCGATGGCCAGACTCTGTGTAAGAGCAGTTACACTGTTCTTGCATGGAGTTTTAAGCTTATTGAATCCCAGGGGTTGTCTGTTTCAGAACAGATAGCTGTCAGTGTGCTTTGACTAGCTCAGAATCTATGTTCTGAGTCAGGTAGTAGACCATAATTATTAAAGTGCTTCATGATTTATTTATTTTATTTTATTTATTTATTTTACATTTGTTGACCGGGCTAGTCTAGCTGGACATATTTCCATTTTCAGTAGAGGCCCGAGGAGAAAAGCTCCACAGAAGTAAAAAATGTATACATACATAAAAATCAAACATAGATGATAAGCCATTTAGGAAAAGGTTAGTAAAAACAGCAACAATTCCAAAAATCTTCAAATAAGTTAGTCTAAAATTAATTACTTAGTACCACACACAGAGAAATTCCATACAACATCATACAGGAAATTAAACATACTTAGAGATCAGGATGCAAAGATAATAAGTAAAGAAAGTGGAACAATAGGAGTGGGGTAGGGAGAAAAGGGCAAGAGGTGGAGAAAGTAGGTTAAGAAGGTTAGCAGGGAAAGAAGCAGGGTGGGGATGAAAAGGGAGAAGAGAAAAGATAAGAGGAGAAAAGAGTAATAGAAGAGTAAGAGATGGTTTGAGATAAGAAGTAGTAGTGCAAGGGTAATCAGGTTTACTACAAGGTTAATCAGGTTTACTACAGGAACAAAGCCAGTGGTTTTGGAGGTGTCGTTTAATGTTTTGTTTGAAAAGAGGCAGTGAAGAAATCATTGTTATGCTAGTAGGTAACAAATTCCATTTAGTACCAACAGAATTGGTGAAGAGGGAGTTACCAGCAGTATTATTAGATTTTATAGAAGTAGTCAATAGTTTACTTGAAGAGCGGAGAGAGTTAAGATTGCTATAAGGGATTAAGAGTTGGGAGAGTACAGGAGTGTTATTTGGTTGGTACAGTATTTTATGGGCCAGAATGAGTTGATGGATAGTAAGATAGTTTTGAATTTCAAACCAGCCTAGTTGTTTCAAGTTAAGACAATGATGGGTTCTATAGGGGTTACCAGTAGCGAAGCGAGCAATGCTATTGTAGCAGCTAGCTAATCAGTTTTGGTCATAGCACAGGTTGGTGATGGTGTGATAGCCCTGATGTAATGAAAGAGAACTTTCTTTGGGTATGAGATTATTATAGACTGTTTGAATTCTGAGGAATGGTCATTGATGTTAAGGATAGGTTAAATATACAGATAAAGTTTTGCAGCCATTATGAAAGATATGAGGTATACAGTAAATTGGTCTAGATCGGTGGTGCAGCGGATAGCGTTGCCACCTCACAGCAAGAGGTTCTCCGGTTCGATCCTTGGCTGGGGTGCCCTCTGTGTGGAGTCTGCATGTCCTCCCTGTGATCACGTGGGTTTCCTCCGGGTGCTCCGGTTTCCTCCCACATCCCAAAAGACATGCTGTAGTTGAATTGGACACTCCAAACTGGCCCTAGGTGTGAGTGTGTGCATGTGTGTGCCTTCTGTGGAAGGTTGGGCGCCAGGCTGGCAACTCAACACTGTAAAATTTCACTGCCAATCATGAGCGGACAGGTGATCCTCTGTGGCGACCCCTAACCAGGAAAAGCCAAAAGAAAAAGACGAAGGTCTAGATTTATTTTTTAAGAAGTTTCTCTATGAGCTAAAGTACACAATATCTCTAAAGTGAAATGAGAGATTATGCAATAAGTTGGGGTGTTAGTTAATTATCATTATACAATGATTGTCCATTAACTTTCTTCAATTAATATATGCTACGGCAATTCTACTTTTCTTTAATATTTTTTTAAAAATAAACTTACAAAAACTGGACACTTCAAAAGAATGAGACAGATGGGACAGAGAAAAATACAAGACTAATCAGGTATGTAATGCAAAACTAGAGAAACATAGCTGATTATCCTTATATTTTCTCAGTCCTGTCTCTCCTGTATGTTTTTAGCCTCCAGATTAAATTTTTTTTAATTAAAAAAAAAACAGTGGAGATGTTCCTTTCTCTGCTGCTTTCTTTACCCAACACTGTCCTATACACATGCACAGTACATCAAGAAAGCCCCAGGATCCCGAGGAAAAATGCAGAAGAGCAGCACGGTGCTGTTTTAAAAGGACATTATTTAAGAAAAGTGAGTAATGCTTTTCTTAAATAGTGTCATTGTATAATAGCAATAACCCACTGTGGGTGTGGGTAATGCTGATTTACCCATTGTTGGCTTTTTTAGATCACAAGGGCTTTGCCCTCATAACAGAATTATTTTCATCGGACCTTATTTTTATTGCTCTTGATATAGTGGACTTATTTGGTTCGATCCCACATGAGACAGGCCTTTTATGGTTGGATCAAGCGATTTTAGACCAAGGTACTTTGTCTCATCTTGATTTTACCAATTGCCTTTTATTCATGGAAACTATCTTAAAAAACAACTATATGTACTTCCAGGGGGAATTTTTCAAACAAAATAAAGGTGTTGCCATGGGTGCTAAATGTGCCCCTACATATGCAAATATAGTCTTAAAATGGTGGGAGAAATTATACATTTTGAATAGTCCATTTACCCAATGTTGGTGTTTGTATAAGAGATTTCTGGACGATATATGCATATTTTGGACGGACACCATGGGAAAATTCCATGAATTTTTGGATTATTTGAAAGGTACTACCAACTTTTTGGATTTTACATTTGAGGCAAATGTGAAACAGTGTGTATATTTGGACATTATACTTAAAAAGCAGGCCACAGGATTCTCCTCAGGTATACACCGTAAGAAAACCTTTTTCCAATTCATACCTTCATTATCAAAGTGCCCATCCTTATTTTCAAAAGAAAAACCTAGTGAAGGGACAACTTGTTAGGGTCAGTAGAATGACTTCAGACGACTCAGAATTTTCCAATGAATGTAATAATGTGTGTAGCATGTTAGTGGATAGGGGCTATCCAAGATCTCTACTTGATGAGGCCTTATCTGAAGTGGTTCAAGAAAGGCATAAAATATTTGCCCCTATCTTGGGACAGAGTATTTCCAGTCCAACCAATGATTTGGGCTCTAAAGAAACCATTTCATTAGATACAGCATATATACTTGATTACACAGGTGATTCAGCACCTATTAGGCAAGTGATATCCAAGGAATGGTCAAGATTTGTTCAAATTTCAGATTTACCTTTCAAACATAAAAGCCCTTTAAAATTCATTTATCGGAGGGATACCAATTTCAAACAAATGT
Source organism: Protopterus annectens (assembly GCF_019279795.1). Lineage (NCBI taxonomy): Eukaryota > Metazoa > Chordata > Ceratodontiformes > Protopteridae > Protopterus > Protopterus annectens. Next base: position 1,529,144,099 of record NC_056729.1, read on the forward strand.
TTGAATTTGGAGGCCCCAAAGTCAAGAATATTGGCCTACGGGGGGTGGGGACATACAAATGTGGTTTTTGTTCCCAATGCCCCAGGATCAACAACAAAAAGGAGATTTTCTTGGAAGCTAGGAATAAAACACTGACTAGTAGAGGTACATTTAATTGCAATAGCAATGGTGTTGTATACCTTGCAACCTGTAATTTCTGTACCTCGTTTTATGTGGGAAAAACAGAAAGGAAACTAAGATGTCGCATTTATGAACACTTATATGAAATTAAAAAACAAAATGTGAAAAATGCTTTGCTTAGACATCAAGTTTCTTGCCCACAGGCAGAATTTTCTTTTCTTTTTTTGTGTTAGACTCTATACCCAGGGATATAAGGGGTGGATTATGGGAAGACAAACTGGAATATAAAGAGTTATACTGGCAGATAGTATTGGATTGTAATAAATTTCCAGGTTTAAATGATTATTTGTCTATAAAGCCAGTATTAAAACTTAGATCTGCAAAATTATAAAGCTCTTGTATTTACATCACAAAGCCACTAGATGTCACTATTTATCATACATTATATACTACATACAACTTGGAAGAAACAAGTCTAATAGGTTTTTTTAAAAAATACAGTGGTTTTAATGTGAAAATTAATACCATCAAATATGTTTTTTAAACAGAGTATTTTATATATTTCAATCTATGTAAATATTTATTTATTCATTTCTATGGTTGTTTGTTAAAAATACAGTGTGTTAAGTTAAATTATTTTTTACATACTGGTATTTTAAACTAATTGATGCCTTTTATACTATTTTTATTTTATTTATTTTTATTTTTTTATTTTTATTTTACATTTGTTGACCGGGCTAGTCCAGCTGGATAATTTCCATTTTCAGTGGAGGCCCGGGGAGAAAAGCTCCACAATTAAAACAAGGTTAAACATTTAAGCAACAATGCATACATTTTAGTGTAGTAGAAAATACAGCGAAAAAAAAACAGGTAAAAAACAAATAGCCTAAGCTATATATTCATATTTTTTTTTTTTTTTTTTTTTTAGAACAGTACAGTAATTTAGTCATTTGAAATAGCAGGGAAAGATAGTGATTTTTACGTAGGGAGGTATAGCTGAAGAGCGAAGAAGTCATTTAGTCTGGATTGGTACAGGAGCAGAGCCAGAAGTTGTTAAGATGTAATAGAAGTTGTTTTTTGAAAAGTTGAAAGGAGTCTAGTGAGGTAATGTGTTGGGGGAGGTTATTCCATATTTTCCCTATGGAGTTTGAAAATAGACAGTTGCCTGCTGAATTTGTAATTCTAGTTGTGGTGACTTGTATCTTTTCGCAGATCGCAGCTGTTTCAAGTTTTTGTAGGGAGTAAGGAGGTTACTTAGACCTGGTGTTATTGTTGGTTGATAAAGAATGTTATGTGTAATTAAGAGTTGTTGATAGATAAGCTTGTTAGGTTGTTCTAACCATTGTAATTGTTTTAAGTTATTACAGTGGTGAGTTCTGTACTGGGATGCTGTGGCAAAGCGGGCTATATTATGATAGGATGTAGTTAGTTTTTTCAGGTTACCTTTAGAGAGATTGGTGTAAATAGAGGAAGCATACAGTAGGGTGGAGATAAGATGTGATTGAGCTAAGGTGGTCCGTGCTTCTGGAGTAAGGAAGGGTTTTATTCTGTACAGTGAACCTATCTTTTTATTTACTGCTTTTATAGTGTTATTGATATGACAATCATAGTTAAGATTATTATCAATAGTAACACCAAGCAGTTTGGTAGTAGAGTCTGGGGAGATAAGAGAATTGTCAGCTGCAGTAATAGTAAAATTTAGTTGAGGAGATTTGTGGGTAGGTGAGAATAGTAATAGTTTTGTTTTCTTGGAGTTGAGAAGGAGACATCTTTTGAGAACCATTGTTCAACGGTTGAAAAGGTAGATTGTGTGAGTGACTGGAGTTCAGATTGGGTGGGAGCTGTACAGATGATGGTAGAATCATCTGCATATTGTATGCAGGTAGTGTTATGGATAGATGATTGAAGATCATTAATAAAGATAGAGAATAAGAGTGGACCTAATATTGATCCTTGAGGTACTCCTAAGGAGATAGGTAGTAGAGCAGATAGAGAATTTTTCCAGAGTACTGCTTGTTGTCGGTTTTCAAGGTAGGATGAGAACCAGGTTAAGGAGGAAAAATCCAAGGCAAGTGAGTTTAGTATGTGTAGGAGAAGTTTATGGTTGACCATGTCGAAGGCTTTTGACAGGTCTAGGAAAAGAGAAGCAGTTAGTTTGTTATTATTACGGTTACAGTTTATTGTGTTAGTAAAGGAAAGTAGTGCAGTGGTCGTACTATGTGAGGGTCTAAATCCATGTTGAGTGTTTGCTAGTAGGTTATTTTGAAGGAGATGGTTAAGTAGTTGTTTGTGTATACATTTTTCCATGATTTTAGCTAGTGGAGATAATAGTGCTATTGGGCGGTAGTTAGAGAGGTCAGTGGATTTGCCTCCTTTATGTAAGGGTATGATGTGTGATATCTTCCAGATTGCTGGAAAATCACTTTCTTTTATGGATCTGTTTATTAGGATCGAAACAGGGTAGGCTATAGCTTTTGCTGCTACCTGAAGGAATTCAGCAGGAAGCTTATCTCCTGAGGGGTAGTGGGTTTAAGTTTTGTAAGAGAGATTGTATGTAGGAGGTGGGTATGGGTTGAAGTTGAAGGGAAGGAATGACTTTGTTGGTGTTACTTAAGATCAGTTGGGAAGCATCAGGGGATAAATGGCTTGCTAGTGTTTGTATGGAAGTAGTAAAGAAGCTATTGAAGTTATTGGCTATTAAAGAGGGATTATCAGGGTCTAGATTCTGTGGGTTAGGTGTTACTATTTTACCTGGGGTAAGTAGATGATTGATAGTAGACCAGAACCTTTTGGTTCTTTTTGTGGATTGCTGAAGTTCTACATAGTAGTTCTTTTGTCTGAAATAATAGCATTTTTGGTTTTGTTTCTCAGCTCTCTAAAGGTTTGATAGTCTGTTGGGTTTCTAGAGGAGCGCCATTTCTTCCAAGATTTATTTTTAAGCCTGATCTTTTGTTTAGTATTAGAGGTAAGCCAGGGTGCTGTTCTGGTCTTTATTCTAATGGTACGACTTGGGGCATGGTGGTTTAGGATTGTAAGGAATGCTGAGTTGAAATATTCTACGGCTTTGTTGAGAGAGAGGTGCTTTAGAGGGGTCCAATTGTATTGTGAGAGTTCTGTTTGAAATCTTTGGGGATTAAATTGTTTCTTTGAATATAGTGTTCTATGTGAGGTAGGTAAGTTTTGATGAGTTTTAGCTCTAATGACATATGTGAGGGAGTGATCGCTAAGGTCATCAGGAAGGATGCCAGTTTTGTAGCTTTGTGAGGGGAGTTTGTAAGAACCCAGTCTAAGGTGGTTTCTTTTTGCTTGTTTTATTTATTCTAGTGGCACTATCAATTAGTTGTTTGAAACCAAAAGGTTTAAATGGGAAGTAGGGTTAGCATTGTTACAAGATTTCCAGTCAATGTTAAAGTCTCCAAGGAGTAGTGTTTCTTGAGGGAGGTAATTTGAGAGTTGTTCAAGAAGTTGTTCTAATGTGGGGATATTATTTCCTGGAGGCAGATAAGCACAAATGATGTTTATTGATTTAGTAGTATTAATTTGAACTCTAGAGCAGATTATTTCGACATTATTGTTTTGGGTAAGAGCAAGGTCAAGAAGAGTAAGCTTCAGGTTAGATTTATATAGGATAGCTACTCCACCTCCTTTCTTGGAGGTGCGATCAAGTCTAACAATGTTATATCCAGGTGGGGTAATTTCAATATCTTTAATAGATCGTTTTATCCAGGTTTCTGATAAGCATAGAATGTCAAAGTTGTGTACTTCTAGTAGGGCGTGTATTTGACTAACTTTATTACAGATACTGCGTATATTTAGGTGGGCCAAGGATAGTATGTTTGTAGTTATAGTTGATGGAGGAAGGAGAGCTTTTATATGGTGACTGTGTGTTTCAGTAGTTGTAGGTTGAGGGCCTGGATTGGGGTGTATGTCACCGTCCTGAAGTAGATGGAGTAGTAGACCATAGTTTTTGGATATGTGTTTTAGAGATGTGTCAAATACTTTCTTTGATTTAGTTTTAGTAGTTTACAATGAAATAGTCTATGGTATTTGGGAAGTAGATATATGGTTTGTGATGAGGTAGGTAAATAGGATGAAGGTAGGTATGTTGTAGGTGTACTAGTATATTTTGAGGGAAGTGAGAGAGAAATAGTTAAGGAGTGTTCATAGGAGGTTAAGAAGTAGGTAGTAATGAGAAGGAATAATAGTAAGAAGGTGATAGGTAGTTTAAGTTGTGAGTGGAGGATAGTTGTAGACATGATAAGATAGTTGTATGTGAAGTAGGGTTTCCTGATATGTTGTAGAGGGGTGTGTGGTGGGAGTAGGGGGTAGAGTGGAAGGGGCTGTAATGGTATAGGACTTTAGTGAGATAGTGGTGGGTTGGTTAAAGTGGTATGTAGGTGTGACTAAGTGAAGGAAGTTACACAATTTGTGAGACTGTGAATTGGATAGGATAGCAGTAGTAGGAGGTGTGGCGTGTGGAAATATAAATGTAGGACCCCTGGGGGTGGGTGGGATATGGGGGTAGGGTGGGGAGCGGAGCGGGGCACACAAAGTAGACCAGAGGAGAGTGGAAAAAGTATCAGGGAAGGAAGGGGGAATCAAGGCAAGAGAAAGTATCCTCGGGGGAGAGGATGAGACAGAGAGGTAAAGGAGGAAAAGGATTAGTATAAGGAGGGGAGAATAAAAGTGTAAGGCAGAAGTCAGTACTAATATCCCAAATAGGGATGAGAAAAGTATAACATCTAGTGGACAAAGTAGTAGTGCAGTAAGCAAACAAGGGAGCTACCAGGCGTGGAGCTGTACTAGAAGGGGAGAGAGGATAGCCTATGTGGCCATCCGAGGAGACTGTGAGGGAAATGAAGGAGTAAGGAGGGGTAGCTGCTGGCTGCTTAGCTAGTGGCAGTCTGAAAGTTTAGCAGGAACATTTAGTTAAAGCGTAATATAGCATGACTAGGTAGACATACTCTCTTTTTTCTGGTGGTAGAGGGTGGTAGAAGAAGACAATGTCCTGACCGAGTCCAAGGGTATTCTGTGGGGAACACCCTAATAATGAAATTAGAGGGATACAACCCAGGCAAAGACACAGGGTCGTGGAGGACATAGCTGTTAGAGGAGGGAGAGAGGACAAAAGATAATGTTAGAGTACAATATTAACATACAGGGTTACAATTCAGAGTCAAAATGCAATAAAAGACAGGTTATGCAACTGGTAAGCAAAGCAACGTTACACATAGTTGATATAACTCTTTAGGATGTACATATTAATGGTGAAAAGTACATTTCAAATAAATAACTGTATAGCTAATAATATATAGAGCCTAGTGTTACAGCAAATCACCACACACACCAGAGTAATGCAGTGAACGCATTCACGTTAACATAAACAATTCAATTGAAATACTTTCCAGTCTCTTTAGGAGGTGTAGATGTTGTAAATAGCAAGTCATAACATGGAACGCTATTGCGTATACAGAAATATGATATGTGAAAGCAATAGTTGTGAGGACTAGGATAGGAGCAGTCCCAATGTAAGGCAAACCTAATAACTAAACGCATTCACTTCTAAGTTAGCAATAAATTCAAGAGCAGTCACTTTAAAAGTTAGCCAAACTATCTAAAATTATTCACGTTTGCACAGCCCGTAAGTACTCATAGGTTGGAACAGCACAGCATACAAAACCAGCATTTGCGTGAGATGTAAAGGGTTCCTATACCAGCTTAAGCAGTATCGGTATCAGTATCAGAGGGGTCCCACTTATGTAGCGCTACCTGAAAGCTAAAAGCATTCGCGTATAGCTGAGCAAAGATCCACGTGCTACAGAATCAATGCAGACAGTAGCGGAGTAGCATTACTAGAAAGACTATACTAAACGCATTCGCGTTAATCTGTCCACCAACAATATTATTGCAATCCTACCAATTTAGTGCCACCTTAAGGCTGAACGCATTCGCGTTTGGATTAGTAATAGTAAACACGCTGTTCTATCAGTATCAGAGGTAGATGAGTAGTCTTATATCAGAGGCTACATCAACGCAACTCCCACCAACCTGAACACAACAGTACTAGAGCCGTCCCATGTATTCAGTACCACCCAAGTGTTAAACACATTCGCGCTTACACTAGAAAGAGTACACACACTATACCACAAATCCAGACAGTAAAAGAGCAATCCTACACTAGAAAAAGTACACACGCTATAGCACAAATCCAGACAGTAAAAGAGCGGTCCTTCAACTAAGGCTATACTAAACACAGTCGCGTTAACCTGAACATAAGCTGGAATAGCATATAATCATCAGTTTCACCTGACTTGGAGTGTTATAGGTAGATAGCAGGTTACTACAGCAATATGGCACAAGCTAAACACATTTAACTTAAACAGCAGTTAAACACCGACTACTAGAAATGTTACAATACAATTCCTGAAAACTGGAGCAGTCCTACACTAGAAAAAGTACACACGCTATAGCACAAATCCAGACAGTAAAAGAGCGGTCCTTCAACTAAGGCTATACTAAACACAGTCGTGTTAACCTGAACATAAGCTGGAATAGCATATAATCATCAGTTTCACCTGACTTGGAGTGTTATAGGTAGATAGCAGGTTACTACAGCAATATGGCACAAGCTAAACACATTTAACATAAACAGCAGTTAAACACCGACTACTAGAAATGTTACAATACAATTCCTGAAAACTGGAGTGCAATATACAGCTTAAAACTTACTTCAGAGCTGTCGCTCACAGCCAAGCAGACTCAGCAGCAGCGAGGAGGGCAGATTTAAAGATGGCGCCTTTGGGACATGGGCAGGCTTTAAAAACTTCCACAGGAAGTCCCTAGGGAGGAGGAGGCGGAGATAGTAGGGGGTAGGTATAGACCAGAAAAGGAGGGACGTGAAGAAACCTGGCTGAAGAAAGGATAGGATAATAAGGTTGCAGTAGGAAATTTAATATTAGGGGAAGGGGGAGGGAAGAAAGCAGGGAGGCAGGTATAGACCGGAAAGGAAGGGGGGTGCAGAGATCTGGCTGAAAAGGGATAGAATAGTAATAGGTTCAGTAAAGAGAACAATAGGCTAGGGAAGGAGATAAGAGGCTAAGTGGGTAGGATGTGGAACAGGAGTAATATCAAGGGTAATAAAGCATACAGATATTGGGGCCTAGTAAATACAATAGTATGTGAAAAAGGGTAAAACAGGAGTACAGACCTGGGCTCAAAGGAGACAGGAGAAGCAAGTAGGGAGCCCAAGGAGAAAGGGTGTGAGCAAAACACAAAGTAGACCAGAGGAGAGTGGAAAAAGTATCAGGGAAGGAAGGGGGAATCAAGGCAAGAGAAAGTATCCTCGGGGGAGAGGATGAGACAGAGAGGTAAAGGAGGAAAAGGATTAGTATAAGGAGGGGAGAATAAAAGTGTAAGGCAGAAGTCAGTACTAATATCCCAAATAGGGATGAGAAAAGTATAACATCTAGTGGACAAAGTAGTAGTGCAGTAAGCAAACAAGGGAGCTACCAGGCGTGGAGCTGTACTAGAAGGGGAGAGAGGATAGCCTATGTGGCCATCCGAGGAGACTGTGAGGGGAAATGAAGGAGTAAGGAGGGGTAGCTGCTGGCTGCTTAGCTAGTGGCAGTCTGAAAGTTTAGCAGGAACATTTAGTTAAAACGTAATATAGCATGACTAGGTAGACATACTCTCTTTTTTCTGGTGGTAGAGGGTGGTAGAAGAAGACAATGTCCTGACCGAGTCCAAGGGTATTCTGTGGGGAACACCCTAATAGTGAAATTAGAGGGATACAACCCAGGCAAAGACACAGGGTCGTGGATGGGATAGTCTCTTTTTCTGGTGGTAGAGGGTGGTAGAAGAAGACAATGTCCTGACCGAGTCCAAGGGTATTCTGTGGGGAACACCCTAATAGTGAAATTAGAGGGATACAACCCAGGCAAAGACACAGGGTCGTGGAGGGATAGTCTCTTTTTTCTGGTGGTAGAGGGTGGTAGAAGAAGACAATGTCCTGACCGAGTCCAAGGGTATTCTGTGGGGAACACCCTAATAGTGAAATTAGAGGGATACAACCCAGGCAAAGACACAGGGTCGTGGAGGGGATAGTCTCTTTTTTTCTGGTGGTAGAGGGTGGTAGAAGAAGACAATGTCCTGACCGAGTCCAAGGGTATTCTGTGGGGAACACCCTAATAGTGAAATTAGAGGGATACAACCCAGGCAAAGACACAGGGTCGTGGAGGCGATAGTCTCTTTTTTCTGGTGGTAGAGGGTGGTAGAAGAAGACAATGTCCTGACCGAGTCCAAGGGTATTCTGTGGGGAACACCCTAATAGTGAAATTAGAGGGATACAACCCAGGCAAAGACACAGGGTCGTGGATGGGATAGTCTCTTTTTTTGGTGGTAGAGGGTGGTAGAAGAAGACAATGTCCTGACCGAGTCCAAGGGTATTCTGTGGGGAACACCCTAATAGTGAAATTAGAGGGATACAACCCAGGCAAAGACACAGGGTCGTGGAGAGGATAGTCTCTTTTTTTGGTGGTAGAGGGTGGTAGAAGAAGACAATGTCCTGACCGAGTCCAAGGGTATTCTGTGGGGAACACCCTAATAGTGAAATTAGAGGATACAACCCAGGCAAAGACACAGGGTCGTGGAGGGGATAGTCTCTTTTTTCTGGTGGTAGAGGGTGGTAGAAGAAGACAATGTCCTGACCGAGTCCAAGGGTATTCTGTGGGGAACACCCTAATAGTGAAATTAGAGGGATACAACCCAGGCAAAGACACAGGGTCGTGGATGGGATAGTCTCTTTTTCTGGTGGTAGAGGGTGGTAGAAGAAGACAATGTCCTGACCGAGTCCAAGGGTATTCTGTGGGGAACACCCTAATAGTGAAATTAGAGGGATACAACCCAGGCAAAGACACAGGGTCGTGGATGGGATAGTCTCTTTTTTTGGTGGTAGAGGGTGGTAGAAGAAGACAATGTCCTGACCGAGTCCAAGGGTATTCTGTGGGGAACACCCTAATAGTGAAATTAGAGGGATACAACCCAGGCAAAGACACAGGGTCGTGGAGGGGATAGTCTCTTTTTTCTGGTGGTAGAGGGTGGTAGAAGAAGACAATGTCCTGACCGAGTCCAAGGGTATTCTGTGGGGAACACCCTAATAGTGAAATTAGAGAGATACAACCCAAGCAAAGACACAGGGTCGTGGAGGGGATAGTCTCTTTTTTCTGGTGGTAGAGGGTGGTAGAAGAAGACAATGTCCTGACCGAGTCCAAGGGTATTCTGTGGGGAACACCCTAATAGTGAAATTAGAGGGATACAACCCAGGCAAAGACACAGGGTCGTGGAGGGGATAGTTCAGAGCTGTCGCACACAGCCAAGCAGACTCAGCAGCAGCGAGGAGGGCAGATTTTGGATAGTTAATAGGGCAGGGTATATAATTAGAAGTGATGTTTTATTTAGTGTTTCAGTTTTTTCTGATGAAGATTGTTGATCGAAAACGTATTTTGGATTGTCAGCGTTATTGTTGTGCTGTTTCTACAATAAACAGAGTTCTAGTGGATTGCGAGTTTCCTTCGTGGTGTCCCAGGCAAAATTCAATTGTGGTTACCAGTTTTCTTAATAAACAGGGAATGGGAGGGGAGAACAAGGGTGTGAGCAGGTAGTTCTTTGTACTGCTTTTAATGTGCCAAAGCAAGAAAAGTATGTGTTAAGAACAATCACAATTGACCAAGGATTGCTCTGAAACTGTAAGTCTTGCCTTAATTTCTCAGGTGGAAAACCAGGATAACCTTGTATCAGTACGCTACTGTGGTATAGTTTAAATAAACAAACACTCAGTATTGATCAGTTATGGATACTATTTGCTAACAGAAGGGAATATGAGAAAGTGGAAGATGTGTGTGGTGGTGGTGGTGGGGGGGGGGCTGCTTACAGCCAAAGCACAGTGCTCTCCAGGGGAAAATGAAGATTGGCTCAAACAGTTAGACACATACTCAAAGTTAACTGTAGCTGTTTGCAGACAGTTCAGACCCGGACTGCACTTTTCTTATAGGAATGTTAAAGGTGGTACCGCAATTGAATACGTAAGAGTGGTGTTAGGTTCAAAGTTAATTGTAGCTGTTTGCAGACAGTTCAGACCCGGACTGCACTTTTCTTATAGGAATGTTAAAGGTGGTACCGTAGTTGAATACGTAAGAGTGGTGTTAGGTTCAAAGTTAACTGTAGCTGTTTGCAGACAGTTTAGACCCGGACTGCACTTTTCTTATAGGAATGTTAAAGGTGGTACCGCAGTTGAATACGTAAGAGTGGTGTTAGGTTCAAAGTTAACTGTAGCTGTTTGCAGACAGTTCAGACCCGGACTGCACTTTTCTTATAGGAATGTTAAAGGTGGTACCGCAGTTGAATACTTAAGAGTGGTGTTAGGTTCAAAATTAACTGTAGCTGTTTGCAGACAGTTCATAATTTATTCTGCTAATGGAGGGCATTGAGCTTATCATGGTGAGTCGTGACATCTCCAAGTATTTTTCAAAACTGTTTTGGCTGGTATGATATGACTGTTTGCTACAGATGTAGCAAGCAGCTTGCTGCAGAAACAGAAGCATAAAAAAGCATTGTTTTGGTCTGCAATCTTTGAGATGAGCGGGGTCAGTTTGGGGAACTACCCAGGGTGCCAGATGACCTAGCTATGTTTCTGGTTGAGCTGTAAATATTATAATATTATTGTGTCGTCTTTGAACAATAGGCCTTGATCAGAACTTATTTCTACCAAGAAAACAATTAAGACTGACTTCTCCTTTTCAATGATTTTTTTGACTATTACCATAACATGTTTCAGTAGGTGCATTTCTAAACCAATATCAATGCATATCTTGAATTCTTTTATTTTTTTTACATCATTGCAGGACCATGGATGATTTGCAGTTGCACTACTGGGAGTGACTGCTCTACAACACAGATCACACTACCATGTTCACATGACCTGAAAGGCACATGAAATGGAAGTCATATACTTGATGCTATACACATTTGCACATACAGCTGTAACAAAGGGTCTCAGAACTGCAACGTACATTGTCTTTAGCTACATAGGGTACCAGAGTACAATGGCATGGAAGCTTATTATATACATTTGGAGGAAAAGGGGGAGATATTACAGTCAGAAACAGGGAAAAGCAAGAACAGGAACACAAAAGGATAACATGAAGGAACTCGTGAGAGTAGGGAAGAAGAAGATTCTTGGGGGGATTTTTTTTGTTAAGAGGGGAAGTGTTAGCTGGTAATAAGGTTCATCTGGGTGGAGGTAGGTGGGTAAAGGGCTGGTGACAGGGCCACAGAAACACACACATATAAACACAATGAACAACATAGGAGGTGAGGACATAAAAGGATGGGATAACAATGGAGGAAGACAGACAGACAGAAAAGGGGTGGACATTCAATGATGAGAAGAACTGGAAGATGAACAGAAGATAGGGAGGAAAACACAAAGGAGGGGAATAAAGTGATGGGGAGAAAGAGTGGTTAGGTGTGCCCTCCAGTCCAGCCAGTGGCAAACTCAACCTCAAGTCATTAACTTCCCTGGATCACTTCAAGGGTGGGTGAAGCCTTCAATAGTCTGAATGTTAGGACCATTCATTCACATAACCCTACAAACTGTGCAAGGAGGCTCTCCAGGGTGCAATTCCAGATGTCTAGCTGTTGGTCTGCCTTGGTGCACATCAGCTGCTGCACTTTACACTGAGTGATCCAGGTGGGCTCCTCCATGACACTTAGAAGAGAAGCCCCCCACCATCACCAAGAGGCTCCTACAAAGACCATCAGTAAGCCCTGCAGGTCACTTTCCACAAGATGTTTATCCAACTTCGTACAGTCTCTCTCCTTATTCACACAGCATCCCAAAATTCCAGAATGCTGACATACTTGTATCACTGCTAACGCTTAACAATAAAAACAATTATGTTTTATTACAGTCTATATCCTACCTGGAAATAACATAACAATGTTAGAATAAATCCTCTTCTGGGCAACTAATATACCCTATGAAAAAAATCGTACTAGGAGATGTAAATATAGACTGGCAAAACCTTACATCAGTTAGCACAAACCTTTATGGTTACACACAACTTATCAAAACACCAACTAGCTTTAATAATATCAACAATAATAGTGCAGTTCTTGATGGATATTGGTCTCTGACCCTAGTAAATTTACCAACCTCTGGAACCTATCTAAACTCACTTAGTGACCACCTTCCAGCCTATATGCATAGAAATACCAACCACCAATGTAACACTCACCAAGTTAAAGCATCCCAAAACCTTTCCAACTTTAATAAAGCTCCATCACCAATACACTAAAAACCTTTCATTGGTCTACACTAATATCTTATTAAATATTTTAAACAGCCACGTCCCAGTCCACAAAAAAGAGTCAGACTTAACCATGCACCATGGCTCACTACCCAAACAAAAACTACAATGTCTAACAGAGAGAAAATTTGGAAAGAATGGCTTCAGCTTAACACTCCCTGCAACTTTAAAGAGAATTATGAACTCTGACTAATAAACAAGTTAACCTAGATAAAAAAGAATATTATGGCCATCTACAGTTTAACATGAAAATGACAGCAAAAATTCTGGATATCAAAACATAACCTGTTACATCTCAGCTCAAATAAGGAACCCAGCCTTTCTCACAATAGTTCTCCACTAGAAATTGCTACTTTATTCAATACCTACCTAATAGAAAAGCACTGACTCCCTAACTAAAAACTCTTCACCCCATCCAGTGCTTCTACCACCCCCACAATAACATTGAATCCTAGCATTTCTGTGGTCAACAGGTTAGGCCAAAACTAGCATTCCCCATACACTTTATACACTACCAATTAATTTATCCCCAACCCCCCCTCATCATCCTCACATGAACCCAATTTATGCTCTATATCTAATGCTAACAATTTCCTGACAGGATCTGTCTCTACATCAATGATAAAACTTCTGCTAAAAGTCAAATCACAGTACAATTACTGCCCTCCTATCATTCAATGACACCATAAACAAATAACGGAGATTCAAGCAAATTTGTTTCCTCCCTTTTCCTTAACCTTTCTAAAGCCTTCAGTACTGTTTCTCCCCATACACTCATGTTCAAACTGTCTCAAATTTAGAATATCTACTTCTTCATTACTGTGGTTTAATAGCTATTTAACTGACAGGCTCCAGTCTGTAAAATGGCGGAATACTTTCCCTCCATACCTGCAAGTCTCCACTGGTGTACCCCAAAGCTCTGTTCTTAGCCCCCTCCTTCTTAATATTTTTATCACTGACTTCTATACCTGCGTAGGTCCTGCCTCTCTCTTATACAATATCCTGATGATTTCAAGCTCATATGTGCTTCTAATAACCTGCCTCACCTCCTCCATTTCATGCAAGAAGCTTTTTCCTCAGTTGAGAAGTGGCTTCATAATGCCCGACTACTACTCAGTCTCCAAAACATAAGGTTATTGCTACATTTTCCCAAATCATACATGTCCGAAAAAGTGAATTTAAAAATCTCTTCACTAAACAAAAGTAAAGTTGAAGTAGTGTCTGATACAACATTTCTTGGAGTGATTATAGATAGTAACCTTAAATGTGACCTGCATGTTCAAAATAACATAAAAAGACTCACCAAAACTTAACAATGCTCTACAGGCTTAAACAAATTACTTAGCAACAGCACCAGAACCACTCTGCCATTAGCTACCTTCTCCCATCTCTCTTATACAGTGCAACTGTACTACTTAACCTTTCGGCTGCAGTTAATAATAAGCTGGAAGCATGCTATGGTGAGGCTGCAAAATTTGCCACAAACAGTAATACCGCAGCTACCACTGCACTGCTCTTAAGGCTTTGATTTGTCTCAATTTGTCTCACCACTTAGATTACATACAGCTCATCTCCACACACATTAATCACAAAGCCAATGACTGCCCTGCCTTTATTCCTATCACCCTAATAGACTACTTTGATCAGATGAACAACAACTTCTTAGCATATGTAAACCCCACAGATCCTCTGTCATAGTCTCTGCTTGTACTCTAACAAGAATGAAACAGCATACTGAAGCAAAACTCTGAACTAATAATAAAAAAGGCCCAGTCAAAACACGAATATGGTCATAACGGAGTCGGCATGACTGCATAATAAATTTATAACCATATTCGTGTTCCAACTGGGCTTTTTTGTCTACTCATACTCTGTCATTAAGAAATGGAAATCGATCCCGCTACAAATTAGATCTACTTCAAATTACTACTAAAAGACTTCCTAAATAAGACATGGTTCTGCTCCTGCACTACCCCAGGCTGAACTTGCCCTCCCTCCTTCCACCCTTGGCATACTTCTTACTACTTCTTTCTCTTCAGTCAATTGATTTCTTAGATAAAATACAACTATAAATTTTGCCTAAGCTATACTGTCTAGGAATCTATTTCTAAACCTCAGACTTTCAAAATTTCGAACTTCAAATGGCCCTGACCAGAAGATCGAAGTTTTGAAACTTTGAAAACTCAATAAAAATTTTTTTTTTACATTTTTGCAAGGAAGCAAGGTAGCATTGATTACTGAAATTGCTACACCCAGTCACTACAGTGTCTTATGTACAGAGAGATACAAAGTCATAAAATATCAGGATTTGCAGTCAGAAACAAAGGCAATGTGGAAGAAGGATACCTGGACAGTTCCAATAGTAGTAGGAGCAATGGGTGTTATAAAAAAAAGAATTTACAATTGTATTTAGATATGTTATCGATACATGTAACTCTGTATGAATTGCAGAAGCAGTCATTACTGGGCACATTGCGGTTGCTGAGAAAACAAGGTCAAAGTAGAGGTAAATTTGGTCTTCCAGGCCAAGGACAACTACAAGGCATTCTTTAGTTATGTCCACAACCTCAAAGGCAATATACAATTGTGTACAGAACTAGAAGGAAGCCTAGATGTCACATTTGGACTGGGGACAGAGGCCTAGATGTCACGTTTGGACTGGGGACAACACCATATGTATCTGTCAGGGAATGTACCAGGCTGGTATGCCCATGTACCTGTACCAGAGCACAATGGTTCACCACTGTCACTGCTTACCAATGGTAAATGTCAACATATCTGTCCTCCAAATACAACAAGGATGCAACAGCCACAACTGGTACCACAAGGTATGCATGTGCCCTTTAACTTTGTACATACTTGCCACTGCATTGTTTGTTTGCTCTATGGGCAAGTTACCATCATTATCAACCACAGGTTTTGTACTAACATATCTCATCCGGTTGCTCCTGGCTCCATACCAGTGGCATTTGTAAAAGCAGACAGAGAAAAATAACTGTGGTTACTGTGAAACAGATGACTAACATAGAGGTATGTATGTCTTTTATATATATTGCAACTCCACCTCCTTTTGTTTTGAAGCCCACGGTTTGGGGTCTGAATGAATGATAGGATGAGTAACCTGGTATGGCTGGGGTGTTCCCCGCAGCTTTGAACCAGGTTTCTGTGAATGCACAAATGTCAGCTTCTTCCAGGGTTAAGAATGCTTGCAATGAGTGCAGTTCCATGTTTAGACTCTTAGTGTTTAGCAGCATAACCTTTAATTTACATTTTGATAAAATTTTCATGTTGGTAGTTTTGACCTCATGGCATTGCCTAAAAAAGGCACTATAGGGGAGGCAAGAGCCTTTGCCAAGTGCCTGAACCCCAAGGGAGACAGATGCAGGCCATCTCTGGCAAAGCATCATGGTTTGTCAGTCATGTCATCCCAGGCTGTCAGGTACAGGATCCCCTTGGAATGACACCAGAAACTAAGCCAATTGTTAAAGTCAATCATTTTCTGTTTGTATTGAGGCATCATTCTGGGTGACGGTAGAATGCTGCTTAAGGCTAGGAACATACCTTCCTGGGACACATATTCAGCAGTTCAATCATGTCTCTCTCTTGATATAATCCAGGGAGGTACATATCAAGTCATTCACTCCAACATGGACTATGACAGAGTCATAGCAGTACCTGTTGAGACACTTAAGTGCATTGGTGATATGGTGGATTCTTGCACCCGACAAACAACTAACAGTGACTTTCTCCTTATCCAGCCTGGTGAGGGGCACATCTGTGTGTCTCACAATGGAGCCTCCTATGACTAATATGTTTAGTTTATATTTAGGCCTTAGTGGCTGTGAGACACAGGTGTGTGGACTATGTGTGGTGTGAGGTGTGGTGGGCAGTGAGGTTCGCTTGCGTTTATGCCTTGGAGGTCTCTTTTGTTTGGGTATGCTTTTGTTGAGGACCTCTGCATATGTGGGGGTGTGTTGTGCAGGTATGGGTGGTGTTCATGTTGCCAGTCATGTCAGTGTCAGATATACTGGTTTGTGGGGGAGAGAGCAATGACACTAGCTGCCTGATGTAATTGCATCTCTCACAAATTGTGTTCCTAGGTGGTAGTAGTAGAGGGCTGTCCGTGTGCATGAGGCAGTTGCTACACTGTCTCAGGATGCCCATCTCAACCAACTGGCAGGAGAAAATGTAGGAAATTGTCCATCCATATTTGTCAGAAACTGGAAGAGCTAAGAGGGCAAAGGGAGGAAGTTCTAAGAGTAGTTCTACAAGATGATAACACAAGTGCTACTAATGGAAAATTTGTAGCTGGAGACAAGTGCTACTAATGGAAAATTTGTAGCTGGAATACCTCAAAAAGGATAAAAACCATGCAGCTGAAGCTCTGGATGCAGCAGACCTGTAATTAGACTATGCTACTCAATTTTATGGTTAAGAACACTTTAAAAAACTCACAATGGAGCATGGATTAATCACTTATAGTCAAAAGAACAGAACTTAGTATGAAAAAATACAGTTAAACAGCAATGAAATGCAGTAAAATGCAGTTAAACAGTAATGAATTGCAGTAGGTAGCAACAAAATATAGTTAATCAGTAGGTTGCTTTAAAACAGTAGCTCACAATCACAACTATAGCAACTGACTGGTTCCTCATTGCACCTGTACTTATTGCACAATGTAATTCTCATGTTCTTTAAATTATGAGAATATTTAGCAGTTGTATTGTATGATTTTCTTGTAAACTGATAAGTTGGTTGTGTTGTCTTATTATTATTGTACTATTGTTTAGTTATCACAAGACTTGTCAGCATCTCTCATCCCTGAGATTAATACCAGTCAGCATCTTGCATTCCTGAGATTAATACCAAAGTTCAAGAGTCGAATTGCTTGAGGGAAAAAAATCTGTTCTTCAACCTGATAATTTTACAGCCTATGCTGCAATATCTTCTGCAAGATGACAGGCACGTGAACAGTTCAAAAGGAGGGTGTGTAGGATCAATTTGTTATTTTTGTTGCTCTGCTGTAACAACGTGTCATGTATAGATCCTTTATCTCTGGAAGTTTGGATCCCGTTATTTTCTCAGCAACTCTGACTATTTTTTACACTTCCACCCAGATCTATAGATTGCCTGTAGTGATCATTGTTGCCTGCTGAATGGATGGCAAACCCAGAGGGTCCCAGTCCTCATCTACATATATGATGGCTGGAGTAGTGCTGCCACTGCAGAGAATACCACACCATGCAGAAGAGGCACGTTGATGGCAGTCACACCATGAGTACTACATGTTCATAGACCTATCACCCTCTTCATCAGTCAGTGAAAGTGGAAATTAGTGATCCTGCCCACAGAAAAATGTCACTCAAGGCACGTTGAGATAATCAATGTGATTTACAGCATATATGAGAGTTTGAAATAGCTACACACTGACGTGGCATAATGAGACTAGGAGCAGCCATGCTTGCTAAAGGCAGTGGAGGATCACTTGTTGTTCACTGCAACCACCATGAGGTATAGGGACACTCCCCACTGTGACCTTGCCAGAGGTCATGTGCATGGTTCGTCTTCCTAGGACAGGCATTTGTAACTATCCCACATTACCCCCATGCAACCTGTTTGTCACACTTCCCATGGATACCTTCACCTCTAGGCACAGATGTGTCTATAGTCATGGCTGATGGTCCTCTGTTTCCAGTTTAGGTACACCCCACAAGTCAGTATATCAGGATTACACAGCTCCATGTTACCCATGCTATTTAGCAGTGTCCAGCCTACATCACTATGGTGGAACCATTTGCAAAGATGTGGCTATTGCACACCCCATAGGGCCAGCAGGTTGGTGTTACACAGCTATACAGTATTTTCCCATTTGGTAGTGTCTAGTGTGCAATGCCACAAGACAGTCATCCATGTGGACATGACCATCATAAACCCTGCAGGAACATTTAGTTGGGGTAATGCATCTCCACACCATCCATGCTATCAGTTAGCATCTGACATCTGCCAATTTTATGGGGCCACCCATATGGAAACGGTTATCATCAATGTACCATCCCTAACATATATGGCCACAGTCACAGCAAGTTTCATGTACATGCTCCCAAATTGCTACTTCATCTAATACACAAGAAGCCACCCATCCTTGTACTACAGGACCACTTAGACCATCTAGCCAGCATTTCCCATCTAGAAGCTCAATGCTCTCCCTAGACAGTGTACCAATCAACTCCCCTAACCACCTAGCCATGGGCTTGGTTACCACTTCCACATCCCATTTCCTGTCCATCCTTTCACCTATGTTAGTGTTACTGTTTCCTGCTACTGTGGTCCCCCAGCTGAGCAAATAATGATGACTGTGCCCTGCTCACCCATCAGTTTTGTTCATTCTTGGGTGGTGTAGTGGTGCAGCGGTTAACCTTGTCATCTCACTGCTAGATGTTCTCTGGTTCAGTTCTCATCTGGGGAGCATTCTGTGTGGAGTCTGCATGTCCTATCTGTGTTCTCGTGGGTTTCTTACAGGTACTCTGGTTTCCTCCCACATTTCAAAGGCATGTCTGGAGCGTTTCTCCCCAAGCCTCCACTGAAAATAGACTCTGTCCTAGTCAGATATTCCTAGTCAACAAATGTTAAATAAATAAATAACAGAAATACGCTAGGCAAAGACCAGTTTCCAGCTTCTTTAAAAACAAACTTCTTTAATAGTAAGGAACTCACACATTTAAATAAACCTTTAAAAAATACTAAAATACTAAAAAAAACTAAGATATAGACTATCTACATAATGGTCTATTCTTTAGAACTGGTCTCAATGGAATAACATCATTAAGGCCATGTCCTGCATTTGCCCTGAGCCTTACTATCCACTCTACTTCCATAGTTTCTGTTTTATTTCTAATGTCTCCCTTTCTCTTATTTTCATTAATAATACCTAATACTCTAAATTTAAAATTGTGCTGAGTATTGGTTTCTTTTACATGCTTTGCCAAAGCATTAGAAATATTCCCTTTCCTAATATAGTATATGTGTTCTCTTATTCTATCTTTAAGGGGTCTATCTGTTTTACCCACGTAGAATTTATTGCATATTTGGTAATTCGCCAAATACACTACATGCTTCGTATTACAATCAGCTCTTTTAGATAGAATACTTTGCCTATGTCTGGATGTTTAAATTCCTTCTCTGTTATATAACTACACAATGTGCATTGCTTACATGGCACTGTTCCTATTACTGACTGTGGAGCTTTTATTGCTCTACTAGTACATAATCTTCTTTTCAAGGATAAATTATTTTTAAATGGGAATTGTGGTGTTGAACTCAAAAATGTATTAATTTGTTCATCTATAGTCAGAATATTCCAATATTTATTTATAATACTGGTATATTCTCTGATATTCCTTGAATAATTAAAACATGGCCTTAGATCCTTAGCCCCAAAGGTATTTTTACTCATTTCATTTATATGTTCTACAGTTTCTGAAAAATATGGTTTAGCTTTATTATGTCTTAGTTTTTTATTAGATTGGCACTTCTATTAATACTATATTCTCTATATCCCCTTTCCTTTAATTCATTCTTTGTAACAATAATTTGATGTTCAAAGTCTTCCCTTTTAGCATTTAATCTAGAACGTCTATAGAATTGATTTTGTGTAACATTTTTAAACACAAATTTTGGGTGCATGCTATCATTACTCAATAATTTATTTACATGACATTCTTTCCTATACATTTTAGTACAAATTTGGTTCTCATTTTCTTTAAAAATTGTGACATCTAGAAAGTTTATTTCCTGTTTAGAACAAGCCCCTGTCAAATTAAGAAAATGTGTAGTCCTATTTAAATATAATACAAACTCTTTTAACTGTTCTATAGTGCCCCTCCATAAAAGAAAAAGGTCATCCACAAATCTATGGAAAATATGATGTTATTATTGGATGCTCCTTTTATTATATATTCATTTTCCCATACAGCCATAACAATATTAGCATATGTATTCGCACATGAGGTGCCCGTTGCTACTCCATTTTTTTGCCAGTAGATATTTTCTCCAAACATGGAATTAATACAAGCCCTACTATATTTGGTCTTAGAAAATAATATTTTTATGTTTGGAGAAAATATCTACTGGCAAAAAAATGGAGTAGCAATGGGCACCTCATGTGCGAATACATATGCTAATACTGTTATGGCTGTATGGGAAAATTAATATTTAATAAAAGGAGCATCCAATAATAACATCATATTTTCTATAGATTTGTGGATGACTCTTTTCTTTTATGGAGGGGCACTATAGAACAATTAAAAGAGTTTGTATTATATTTAAATAAGACTACACATTTTCTTAATTTTACAGGGGCTTGTTCTAAACAGGAAATAAACTTTCTAGATATCACAATTTTTAAAGAAAATGAGAACCAAATTTGTACAAAAATATATAGGAAAGAATGTCATGTAAATAAATTGAGTAATGATAGCATGCACCCAAAATTTGTCTTTAAAAACGTTACACAAAATTAATTCTATAGACCTTCTAGATTAAATGCTAAAAGGGAAGACTTTGAACATCTAATTAATGTTACAAAGAATGAATTAAAGGAAAGGGGATATAGAGAATATAGTATTAATAAAAGTGCCAATCGAATAAAAGAACTAAGACATAATAAAGCTAAACCATATTTTTCAGAAACTATAGAACATATAAATGAAATGAGTAAAAATACCTTTAGGGCTAAGGACCTAAGGCCATGTTTTAATTATTCAAGGAATATCAGAGAATATAGCAGTATTATAAATAAATATTGGAATATTCTGACTATAGATGAACAAATTAATACATTTTTGAGTTCAACACCACAATTCACATTTAAAAATAATTTATCCTTGAAAAGAAGATTATGTGCTAGTAGAGCAATAAAAGCTCCGCAGTCAATAATAGGAACAGTGCCATGTAAGCAATGCACTTGGTGTAGTTATATAACAACAGAGAAGGAATTTAAACATCCAGACATAGGCAAAGTATTCTATCTAAAAGTTAGAGCTGATTGTAATACGAAGCATGTAGTGCATTTGGCTAATTGCCAAATATGCAATAAATTCTACGTGGGTAAAACAGATAGACCCCTTAAAGATAGAATAAGAGAACACATATACCATATTAGGAAAGGGAATATTTCTAATGCTTTGGCAAAGCATGTAAAAGAAACCAATACTCAGCACAATTTTAAATTTAGAGTATTGGGTATTATTAATGAAAATAAGAGAAAGGGAGACATTAGAAATAAAACAGAAACTATGGAAGTAGAGTGGATAGTAAGGCTCAGGGCAAATGCAGGACATGGCCTTAATGATGTTATTCCATTGAGACCAGTTCTAAAGAATAGACCATTATGTAGATAGTCTATATCTTAGTTTTTCGTATTTTAGTATTTTTTATAGATTTATTTAAACGTTTTATTTATTTATATATATATATTATGTTATGCATTAGAATTTGGTATTCTTGTAGAAAATAGTTGAAGTATTCTTTATATATTTTTATATGTATTTATGGAATGCATTAGAAGGGAATGAATGTAAAGTAATATGGCTTTAAGAACCAATTAAGCTGAATACCTTTGGATATAAAATGAGTGTGCTTACTAAGATGATTCATGCACGTGAAGAAGCCTAGTGGTGAAAGCGCTTGTGTGAGTTCCTTACTATTAAAGAAGTTTGTTTTTAAAGAAACTGGAGCCTGGTCTTTGCCTAGCGTATCTCTGTATACTTGTTCTTTGGTTATTTGGCGAAGACACCTGGTTGCTGTTGGGTTGTTTGTTTGTATACTAAATAAATAAATAAGTTAAGTAATGTGGTGCAGTGGTAGCATTGTTGCCTTACAGCAAGAGGTTCTGCCATTTGATTCTCAGCTGGAGCACCTTCTGTGTTGAGTCTACATGTATTCCCCACAGTCGAGTGGCATTCAAAAGACATGCATAAATGGGAGTGCCTTTATTGAAGGTTGTGCGTCGAGCTGGCACCTTGGCACAGTAAAAATCTACTGCCAATCATTAGCGGACTGGAGTTCCACTGTGGCGACCCCTAACCGGGAAAAGCCAAAAGAAGAGGAAGAATGTTTGATGCACAGTGTGGTCATGAAATGCATCATACTGCATAGAATGCGTATACACTTGCTTACATATGTTTTATTTCATGTTGTGTCTATCATGGCCCATAGTTGTGGACCAGAAACCATCTCTTTGTCAATGTTGCAGCATATTGCCTACACTTCAGCATCTCAGGGTGTTCCACTGCACCCACTTTCTTCAATAACTCCTCACCTGATTCTACTTTCATTGCTGGTTGCAGTCTGTCTGACATTGCAATGGTGTAGCCATGCTTTGGTTGTTTACATAGAAACATGTTGCACAGCATGACACAGGCAGCAGATATCTTGCTTCAGGTTTCTGCAGCCAAAGAAATGGGTCTCAGCTCACCAAACACACACATTACAATGTTATGTGTCTGCAACAGTATGCTATCTACACCAAGGTTTGAGAGCTTTGAGTAAGTGTCATGAGGCATGACTCCAAGACATATCCTACATCACCAGCAACACACAATGGTGGACATAATAAATGGACTGCAACCTACAAAACTGTGATCATGTTTTCTCAGCCTGGGGGCTGGACAAGTGTGTACCTACCAATTAGATGACTGTGGGAAGTCAACCCACACAAACCATTGTTATCAGACCACACATGTACAAGATATGGAAATTGTAGGAATTGAATGGAAGGCATATGAAAACATTGTAAATAGCATATTGTGTATTACACACCACTTGGCAGCTGATAGAGTGGGAACTCTTCCAGGTGATATACCAGATGCCTTGTGTATCAGATGGGGGCCTTGATAGCAATGTGGGTGCAGTCAATGGTCCCAAGACCCTCAGGGAAATGGGCTACATCATAGAATGCCTGCTGTCCATGGGACATATGCTCTTCCACATTCTGAAGCATCAAGTCAATGAAATGGTGTAGGATTCTTGAGGCAGATACCTATGAGACTCCTATTGTGTCCTCTTTTAGATACTGTAAAGCTGCCATAATTACGATGGTTAATGCTACACAAACCTTATTGTCCACAGCAAGACATTGCACACATCATATGGTATCTGTGCCCACACTATAGTTGTCAACAATGTCCCTTTCACGGACATGATATGGGTCAGCCACTGAAAAACTATCTGTGGTGCAGAAGGCATCAGAGAGCAACATTGTAGTCACTGGCCATGAAACAGGCCATTAACAAGTCCTGCTCAGCTAGTACAGATGCTGCTCCGAGCATCTAAATGAAAAAAAAAAAAGTGATTCTGGTCATTGACAAATCACAATATTTACAAGTGATTGCTGAGGCTTATCATGTTATTTTTAACAGTTTCTAAATCACTTATCCCTTGGCCATGTTTGATGATATTTGCACATGTGATGACTCTCCTTTCCATAATATCTCTCATTTATGTGTCATTATATTGTCATTTGCATATACTGCATCCAGCACTCTTTATTTGCTGAAGCAATGATGCTACATGTCAGAATTTCCCCTCCCTGGACCTGACCACTCACCATGCTATTTCACCTAATGCACAGTGTTACTTGTGTATGAATACCCCCAATGTTTTCCTGACAAGGAATCATACATTTTTATCTTTATAGTCACAAATCAGTATTTGGTGGTGGTACTTTCTGTTAATGGGGCAGCAGTCATCGCCAAACATAAATGCTGCAGTAAAATGTACACGCAAATGTCCCACAAATGTTATCATGATTAAATGTTCACATTTTCAACAGATGTTCCTATCTGTCAAAGACCTTTGTCCCCATTTTCTGTTCATATTTTCACCACATCTTCCTATTTTTCAAAGTCCTTTGTTCCCATTTTCAGCACATGGTCAGAGAACAAAGGTAAAAGAAAAAGCACAACAGGATTGTTAAATAAGAGTACCAACATGCCAGAAAATGAATTGCCCTCCAACAGCGAAGACAACAATAGCATCATATAATACATAAATACATGAGTACTGAAAAAATCCGTAATTTACCAACCTCAATAGAACTAAAACTGTATATCCCAAATGTTACAAGGGAATTGGCAGAATGACTAGTAAACTGGTATGGAGGTAACAGTAAGGCATGTGTAGTACCTACATATGTGGTGGTAAAATGAGTACATACCATCTTTAATTTATCTGTCAGTCTATGTTCCCTATGGTTATTAGATTTTGGTATTAACTGAAGGAATGAGATCACAGATATGTGTCACAAAAATTAGCTTCCTTGAGGAATAGTTGGAATCTTTACTCTGTAGTAGAATAATGAGTTAGGCAGAGTAAGACAAATGACCCCTTTTCAGATGCAACCTGGGAGCACTTGCCCAACTTATGTTTGACATTATTTTGAGGATCACATTATTTGGCTAATCTATATGTAATTTCTCAAGAAACAGCATGCTTTTAAAAAGTATCAACTAATGTTTACAAGGGGAAAAATTGGAGACAAGCACCCCCTCCATTTTGTTAACCTGTACAATAATGTTAATTATACTCCATAGACACATGCCACCAACAATATAAATCCGACTGTTAGTACCATGAGCACATTGATAAAGTAAAAATGGCCAAATTCAAAGCTTAACCTGGAAGCCAGCTTTAATGACCAGCCAAGTGTTAAAGTGCTCTTAAGATTTGAACTTAAAGCGAGTGAACGCCCATCAGTACTTCAAACATGCATATCATTAATAATAATACAGCCGGCCAAAATGAAATAAATCTCTAAATTCACACAAACACTTTAGCAAGTACATTCAATTTATTTAAGCAACTATTCCCAAATTGCACACTATCACAAAAGGTTTTGCAGGGTGCCAAGCAAAACTATCTTTTAATAACAAAAGGTGGCGACGACTGCTGCCCCATTAATGGAAAAGTACTTTGGTGGCACAGAGTAGCCAGAATATTACAAACATGTACATTCATCTTTCAGTCTAGCAGTTTGTAGTACTAATGTTTTCAAAATATTTTCAGATAATTTATTATACTCTGCACATGTATCTAATTTAAAGTCAGCATTCTACTTAATATGTTTTAACATTCCTTTCCACCAGTCTGATGTGTGTATTCTCGTCTTATTCCTTCAAGTACATTTTTAGACTTCACTATATCAATCCTTTTTACTTAAAATGCATCAACCAACAGCACACTTTCACATTTCTTTTCAACATCATGACATTTTTTTGTGCATACTTGTTTTTGCTTTTACACATCTTTTGAAAATGTCCTTTTCTAGAACAGATTATTCAAAAATGCATTAAATGCATGGCATGATTTCACCTATCAGTTCTTTTACAAATTATATCATGGTTGCTTCTTTTTATTCTCACACTGCTCTGCATTTCATGTCATTTCAATTCCATACATTTCTCAATTATTTGTCTTACCATTGGACCCAGAGTGTATCTTATGCACATGGTATATCTTCAAGAGGAACCTTGACGATTGGATGGGAGAAAGGAAATTCACCCCAGGGATCACGTCAGTCGCCCTGCTAGACAGGGGTCCAGGAAAGTAAATAATGTGGGAAGAAATAGCCAGGGAATTGTTATGGCTAGGCTTGTATAGGCCCTAGGGCTGATAGCCTAGTACCAACCTATGAACCTATGAACCTATGAACATTCTTTTTGTCAGTTAGTTCATTTGTCCCTGTAGTAGACATTTCACTTGCTCTGTACTCATCAATATCTTTTTATTTTTATTTATTTCCATTTGTTTACTGGAAGAGTCCGACTGGATCTACAAAGGCCCATTTTCAGCGGAGGCCCGGGGTGAAAAGCTTCACCACATACAATGTTAACATAGCAAATCAATACTAGAATACATAGTATATGCAGGACAAAAATACATGAAGATATACCTAGATAGAAGTAAATATAAAACTTTTAAATAGAAAAATAGAAAAATAACAAGCATAACAATTGGGAGTAGTTTAGCACTATGAGAATGAATAAACATTTAGAGCAAACAGAAGAACAATTAGACCAAACTGAAGTAATACACTTTTAAGATAAGGAAATGCAATAGACTGGTATGTAAAAGGATGTGACAAGGCAGCAGAGGGATAAAAGAAGAAGGCTGAGGGATGGGGAAGGTTAGGGGATAGAGCCAAGTAGAAGGTATATTTAGTAGAAGGGGGAGAGCTGTGTAAAGGGTATGTTTAGAACTGCTAATCAGGTTTAGTGCAGGAGCAAAGCCAAGTGTTATTAAAGTGTTCTCTAAGAAGTTGTTTGAACTTGTAAATATTGTTAGTGTTAAGTATATTTTGAGGTATATCATTCCAAGTGTTGGCTAGTTTGAATGAATATAGGGATAAAGTCTAATCTTTTCTCTTTATCTGATCCTTGTTTTGATGTTTTTATACCACATACTATTTTATTTCTTATACATGAATCTACAGTGCTTGGCTCCATTCTAGGAGTCAGTAACATAACTATCTATACTCCCTTTAGAACCTTGTGCCCTTGTAAAGAACAAATGGCAAAAAAAGGAAAATTCTGTTTAGGGTTTCTGTAATTCCAGAACTTCTTTCTGCTTGCTGCATTTGTGGATTTCTCATCTCCTGGTTATGATAGATTTATATACGTTTAATACTTCTCCCCCAGTGATGTGCAGGAATAAATCAAATTTCTGGATAAAATCCTTCCAGTTGTCTGCTAAATTGCTATGTAACAAGAGAATTCCCGAGGGTTGTAGCTGGGGCCTATTTTGTTGAAAAGTATAGCGCTGTACTTCTCAGCAGCTAAACTCTTGAAAGCAGCTACGTTTATTCATTTCTTTGCATAATTATTTCAGCAGATATATTTTCCTCTTTAGCACTCTGTAATGTCAGGATGTGTAATAAAAGGCAGAGATACAGAGAGATAAATAGAATGTTGTATAGCCTCAATAAAGTGTGTGAGTCAGCCTGAAGATTCTAGAAGAAATATGTACCACTGTGCATTTAAATCACTGTAGCAACCTCATTAGAACTAAGGCTGTATATTCCAAATGTTACAAGGGAATTGGCAGACTGACTAGTAAACTGTTATGGCGGTAAGAGTAAGGCATGTGTAGTACCTATATGTGGTGGTACAGTGAGTACTTACCACTGGGAAAAATCTCTTTAATTTACCTGTCAGTCTATGTTCCCTATGGTTATTAGCTTAGGGTATTAACTGAAAGAATGAGATCATACATACATGTCAGAAAAATTAGCTTCCTTGAGGAATAATTGGACTCTTTATAATAGAATGAGTTTGGCATCTTGAGATGTCTGAGTACATCAATTACTGCTCACTTTGAAGGAGGTCAGACAAAGGATATTTATAGATGTAGTGAAACTATCTCCTGGCTACATCCCACTGGAGGTATATCAATCACATTTTATAAGAAGCTGCCCCTGGAACAGACCTAATACCTTTGGGGGGAATTACATTTCTTAGCTGTCTGGTAATCCCATAGTATAACCAAAAGAAAAAAAGATCACCACTGGTTCTGTTACATCCCCAACCAGGACCCCTGCACACATACACCATTTGAGTCACATGACGAAAAATTACAAAAACAAGGGTGGAAGGAGAATAGCTGACCCGAGTGTGAGAGGAGCTAGCAATCTGCACTTTTCTGTTTATTCCAAAATGACAGAAATCACTTACATTTCCAATGGTATGAGATGGAAACTAGTGACGGGAACAGGGAAGACTGATCTATTTTGCTCATAAATCACACCAGGACAACCAGTTTAAAAAATGGATGGATGGATCTGAGAAGGCAGACTTGTTACACCAGCCATAATGTGTATCTTACAAACTGTCACATAACTGTAGTGCTCTGATTTCAACTTGATAGCACAGTATGAAGCAACAGTTGCAAGCTCTGTGCCTAGCACCATCTAGCATGCAACAAATACATACTAGAAGTTTTCTCAGACCATCAACACTAAATATATGAAAACTGTTACAGAGTTCTTTTTATATTTTAAATGGTACAGAAATCAAGTGTTAGTGTCCAGTATTTTAACATCTCCTCAACACTTACCTACATCATTCCAACTGCTTATCACTTCCTCCATGGCAATGCAGAAATCCCTCCTACTATATGAATCCAGAACATAGCTGAATCTTAGCTCCACATTTCACACATACAAAAAGGACATGCAAGTAAGCAGGAATGAGATAAATGACTTGTAGTCTACCTCTTCGAAGATGGACTTCTGGAGGCTATACAAATGGAGTCCAAAAGATTTTTCTGATAGCCCTTTTTCTGGTTCCATATACCTGATGCAGATGTTTGCCTTTTGCACCTCTTCACAAAATATTATTACCTATGAGTTATCACCTGTCATGGATTATCACCTCTCACCCCCATCAGCGTAGTCAGGCTTAGCAAACTTCTCTTCACGCATAGGTATAGTATAAATATCTGTTATCTGACTTTAATTTTATTTTGAGGTGTACAGTGTTACACGTGTGTTGTTACTATTGTACAATTACAGGACTGTGGTTAATGCAGTGAGGACAAAGCAGTCTTACTGGGTGGTACATACTTGAGGTCCATAATGATTTATATGGTTCATGGGGTTCAAATGTTGGGATAGATACAATAAGATTTTAAATCATAACATCCAATTTCTCTTCTTTCAGAAATGAAAAGCTGGTACCCTGACTGACACAGTGAAATAATTTTTACAATTAATACATATATACATTTTGTATATTGTGTTGTGGTTTCATTACACTGTGTTTTAATTGTATTCTGATTTAAACTGCATATGTAAACTTGAAGAGACCAGAGCTGTGTCTCTTGTGAGTCACACAGAAATTAGAACAGGTCAGTTAAGGTAAATTACCTGTGAAATGAGGGAGAAACTAAAAGCTAAGCCTTGTATTTAAGGGATAAAAAAAAATATTTCAGGGCTTTACCGGAAAAGCTCACTCAGATTCTGTCATAGATTGCTATGAGGGAAAGGTTAGTTTGCTTTTTTTATACTACCTTCTTGTAATTTGTATTGCTTTTTTGCCTTCTTCTGTTTTGTATATTGTGGAGTATGTTCATTGCACTGTGTTTTAACTCTATTCTGTTTTCAGTTTCAAATATAAACTAGAAAAGAAACCAGAGATGACAGAAATTAAATGTTCCCCACCATGCCAAGCTGTTTCTGTTGTTTAAAAACTTAACTGCCTCTCTAGTTGTCTGCCCCTTATGTTAATTTGGCCACATATTTCCTTGCTTCTTCTCTTTCATTGGTGGCTATTGTCAGTAAGCATAAAATTATCATTTTTTTGAAGTCACTCCCCTTCAGCTATTTAAATTTATTGGCCATCTCACTGTATTCCATAGAGCCAGTATAGTAATTACCCACCCCCATCCAATCCATTGTGCTCTTTTAAAATGAATAGCTCTCCCCTTAGAATGCTAAAGCTTGAGTTACTCTCTCTTCAATATCTAACTGCTCATTGTACACTGCAGCTCATAGGATATTAATCCACTGGGTCCACCTTGCCTTTAAAATCTGCAACATCTGGTCCAAGACTACCACTTACAGGAGAGCCGGCATTCTCTTGGGATTAGTGTCTCTGTTTTGCTCCTGGTGAGAGAAGGAGCATAGGAATATAATTTCCCGGAGACTGCTGATCCCCAGAAAGCCTGGCAACTGCTACATAGGTGTCAGCTTGGAATTTCTGGTTATATTTTGCTCCTGCTTAGAGAAGGAACAGACGGCATTGATTCTTGACTGTCTCTGATTGGGCAGTGAGTGTCTGTGTGGGAACTGTCTGATTGGTCTGGTTGCTATTCAAGGCATCTGCCAATATAAGGCTACAACAAGCCTACAAACCTCAGCATCATCTGGGACTAGATGGTTGATCACCAAAAAGCCTGTTGCCTGCTTCTCATCTTGGGATCAGTGGTACTGTTTTGTTTCTGGGAGAGAAGAAGAAAAGCGGCATTGATTCCTGACTGTCTCTGATTGAGCAGTGAGTGTCTGTGTGGCAATTGCCTGGCAGGCCTAGTTGCTATTCAACCCATCTACCAGGAAAAGACTACAACAAGCCTACAGAATCCTGCATCATCTGGGACAAGACTGTTGATCACCAAAGAGCCTGTGACTTTCTTCTCATCCTGGGATTGGTGCTACCATTTTGTTTCTGATGACAAAATATGCAAAGGGGCACTGTATCCCACTGGCATGAAGTTGTGGTGAGACCAGCACTAGTAGTAGCCAGGTAGTAGCTAATTAAGTGAACCCCCACTATTATTCATTCTTGACAAAGATAATTCTTTCTTTTCAGTAAGTACTGCTTGAATAGCTGGCATCTAGCCTAACTTCACAGTATCTCTCTAGAAACTTCATTGATAAATAATCAGGGTCTAATTTAGTAGTTTCCCCTCAAGTGTTTGGCAATGCCCTGTATAGATCCAGGCATCTTAAGTTAACATTTTTCCTGTAAAGGTACCCTTGAAATTTCACCAATAGCTAGTTGCATATAGGGCAACTAATTTGCAGTGACAAGCACTGCCCCCAGAGTTGCAAACTAGATACTCCTGACAATACTTTATATTCTCAGTGCAACAATCTAATCAATGAGAGAGGGTCTGTTGCCATGGATATGAACTTTTCCACTATCTCTGTTACCAGCTTGGTAAATATGAATATCCTGAGGCAATGCAGAAATTGCATTATGTTTACTGACAACCAGCAAATTTATACACTGTCACTAGAGGCAAAGCTCTCACATAAAAGTGCTCCTAATGTCAATAAAGTTGTCAGTAGAACACACACTGCACCCATCTCACACAGTACAAAGTAGACACATAGACTCACATATGCTGAGGAACTTAAACATAATCTTCCTTAACTCCAAAGACCAAACAGATAAAGTATTCATAACAAATGCCCTCAGCAACCCTGAATGCACTATTTCAAAACAATAACCACATCAACACATACAGCCACATCTCATGAAGTAAGCTCATGAGGCAAGCCACCACACAATCCAACATTATGATCATTGGAGACTCCATTGTGGGGCACACTGATATCCCTCTCACCACACTGAGTAAGGAGAAAGTAATGGTGAGTTGCTTATCAGGGGCCGGGATCTGTCACATTAATCACGCACTCAGGTCATTGGACAAGTGCTAGTATAACTTAGTCATAGTCCATGTGGGTGTAAATGACCTAAGACGTACCTCCCTAGACTATATGAAGAGAGACATCATGGAGCTCTTGGCATATGTGTCTCAGACTGGCATGAGCCTGGAATTGGGCAGCATTTTATCTTCTCCAAGGATAATGCCACAATACAGAAGATGGCTGACTTTTATAATTGGTTTACTTTCTGATGGCATTCTAAGGCCATACAATATTTGTCAACATGGAAGGAGATGATCAACAGACCACACTGCTTTTCCAGGGATGGTCTACACCTCTCCACTCTAGGCTTTTGAATATTCGCTAAAGCATTGTCCTCCCCCATAGTGCCTTTTTAGGCAATGCCAAACTGAAAGCACTTCTGACATAGCAAATCAAAAGGAAATCTAAAGGTATTACTGCTCAATGTTAGGAGTCTAAACAGAAACAACACTCCCTACAAGCTCTCCTCACCCTATAGAATGCTGATGTCTGTACAGTCACTGAGAAATGGTTTAAAGCCATGGAGAGCACACGAACAGTGCAAGACTATAATGCCTTCCACACATTTAGACTAGCTACAGCGCAGACATGGACTAAAGGTGCAGGTGTATTGATTTACATCAAAAATAAATATACAACAAGGCTGCTCAAACAGGACAATGCACTTGAGTTTCTCTGCGTTCAAATCACCATAGGCAAAATCTCATACCACTTCCTTGCAAGCTACAGATCCTCCTCTATGACCCAGGAAACCCAAAACACATATTTAAGCTTAATAGAAACACTCACCAACCCAATGCCATATTCATGGGCATCTTTAATTTCCTCACTATTAATTGGGATCATATATGACCCCAAATATGCATACACAGAGATTCCTGGATTTTATAAATATAAACTCCCTTGACCAGATTGTCAATATGCTGACCAGGGGAGCAAACATACTGGAATTGGTCCTCACTAATATAGGAGAGGGCTGCACACCCCCCTAGTGTAATGTCTTCTCTGGTAATGCCAAACCACAAAACACTCCCCTTTAAGTAAAAATAAAACCTTGAATACCAGCTAAGCTTGGAATGTTCAGGAACTACTCTAAGGCTAACTTCCTAGTATAACATAACCTGGTAAAATGTCAAGCCCCCATAAACCCTGGGAACACTGCTGCCTATGCGGAACTGTTCACAGAAACCCTATATAAGCATGTTAAAAGCTGCAAAGAGGCAGCTGTACCCACCAGAAATAAAAACAGAACTAACTCAAAAAATAAGCCACCCAGATGGAATCACATCAATCAACCTCTATAACAGAAGGAAGAAAATCATGGGAAAAATTAGGAGGTGTAGCACCCAGCAGGATAAAAGCACTCTCCTCAAACTAAACAATCAACTCGGAGGACAAATAAAGTCTGCCAATGCCAAATTTGAGGTAAATTTCACATCCAAGGCCAAGGATAGCCACAAAGCATTCTTTAGCTATGTCTGCAACCTCAAAGGGAATACACAATTGTGTGCAGAGCTCATTGCTACTGGAACCACCTATACTGAGCCAGAAGATATAGCTAACCTACTGGCAGATAAATTCAACTCTAACTTTACCCCTCTCTTCCCCTCAACCTCCCCTCAAGAAATACCATCAAATATAACTCCCCCAACTATCACTAGGGAACAGGTCCTCAATGGTGTCTCTAAGGCCAATAACACTGCATTGATGGGCCCAGACAATATCCCAGGATGTCTTCTAAATAGCATAAAAAAGACCTATCAGGCCCTCTGGAATCACTATCACAGCATCCAAAAAGATTTCATGCCTCACGAATGAAGAACAGCAACAGCCATCCCTCTGCACAAAAGTGGGACACCTACAGACCCTGGAAACTACAGACCCATAAGTCTCACTAGTCTCATATGCAAAGCCATAGAAAGAATTATCATGGAATGATTAATAATGACATAGAAATCCTCAAGACACTGGACCAGAAAACTT
The DNA here is from genome assembly GCF_019279795.1 of Protopterus annectens. Classification (NCBI taxonomy): domain Eukaryota; kingdom Metazoa; phylum Chordata; order Ceratodontiformes; family Protopteridae; genus Protopterus; species Protopterus annectens. The sequence goes on from NC_056729.1 coordinate 1,529,177,771, forward strand.
TTTCATTTCATCAAGGGCAAGTCATGCCTACTCAACCTGGTGGACTTCTTTGAGAAGGCTACTAAAGTAATGGATGAGGGCAAAATGGTTTACCCTGCCTAGCTTCACCTGGCCAAGGCATTTGACACAATACCCCGATCAGGCATTGTTGATATACTCAAGATGTTAGGTATAAGCCCTTATGTCACCCAGTGGATAGTCAGCTGGTTCACAGATAGGACCCAGGAAGTTAGAATTGGGGAATCCACCTTTACAAAGATGCCATTCACAAGCGAAGTCCCTCAAGGATTGGTCTTGTTACTGCTTCGTTTTAGTATTTATTTCTATGAAGTATATATCAATGTCAAGGGCCTCTGGCTGACCAAATTTGCAGAAGATTGTAAATTAGGATCAGTCATAAAATCCCACAATGACACTAATGTTCTCCAGGAAGGGCTGACACAGACAAATAGCTGGTGTCAAAGCCATGGACTACAACTAAATGCCAAGAAATGCATACTAGTATCCTTCTGGAAGTCAGACATCCCTGGTAGCTATCATATTGACAACACATCCCTAAGTGTCAACCCAGTAGTCAGGAACTTGGGGGCACGTGTTGACAGTAAGACCATCATATGTTCTCAGTACTGAGGAAATCATTCTATGTTGTGCAACTTATAAATGAAGGTATGGCATCAAGGTCAAAGAAGGTCATTGTTCCACTGTATTCAGCATTCATCAGACCTATCATTGAGTACAATGTCCCTTTGGTATGTATGTAAGCAAGCACATTCAACCACTGGAACGTCCACAGAGGTTCCTCAGTAAAAGAATACAGGATGTAAGTAACTTATCCTATACAGACTGCCTCAAAGCCTGTAATCTATCTTCCACAGGCTGTTGAGGGGAGATCTATGCCTGGCATACAAGATTTTGTTGGAACCTACCCTGATGGACCTCCTGCATATCTGCAAAACAAACAGTACAATAATTACCCATTCTAAAGGCTTAAACCTTGCCTGTGATATAAAGAGGACCTGTTGAAGAGACAGATATGTGTCACAGAGACTACCCCTTCTTTGTAACAGGCTCCCCATCCATGTGAAGCAAAGTTCCCCCTAACCCAATTCAAGTGTAACTTGGACAGTTGGATGAGGAACAGGAAATACATCTCTGATTTGGTACCTATGTCTCTAATGGACTCAGACATCTTGTAAATATTTCATCTCCCAAGCCCCTTGCATATCTATCAAGGGTACCAGAACTTGTCAGAGATTTGGGGTGCATAGCTAGGCTTACAAGTACATTGTTATGAGCCTATGAACTTATGATCCTATGGGAATTCCAGCAGCATTTATGAGTTTCAGTTTAATTGTCAGGGATATAGCAAACGATATATTGATTAAACTATTAAGTTAGATATTAAGAACTTTTTTTAGATAAAAGAATTTAAACTAGGCAGTGGAGCAACTATTGACCCACTACTTCATGGAAATGTGTTAATGAATCACTGAATATGGTTAATATCTTCAATCACCATTTTATGTCCCGTGATTACCTTCCATATCCCTTCTATTGAGGGTCAGCAGGGTTGGGAGGGTGGCCTAATGGTTAAGGTGTTTGCTTTATAAACACAAGGGGCAGGGTTTGAATCTCACAAGGGATAATTGGCTAGGCTTACAATGGCTCGCAAGGGCAGTTAGCTTAGTACTAATCTATTAAAACATGCTGGTGGGATAGGTTCCTGACCCAGAGACTCCCCATACTCTGGAATAGACTGCCCATACATATCAAGCAAAGCGCCTCTTTGGCCCTCTTCAAAAGGAACCTTGATGATTGGATGGGAGATAGGAAATTCACCCCGGGGATCATGTCAGTCGCCCTGCTAGACAGGGGCCTGGAGAAGTAAATATTGTGGGAAGAAATATCCAGGGAATTGTTATGGCTAGGCTTGCATATGCCCTAGGGCCGATAGTCTAGTACCAACCTATGAACCTATGAACCCAAGCTGAATGAAAACTCAACAATTACAAGTAGAAAGATGAAAAATGCTATGAGTAAAATAAAGAGATCCTATGCTATGGTCCAAATGAATTGCAGCTTAGGAAACCTCTTGCCAAACCATTGGCAGTTATGTTTAATAATTTATTACAGTCCAGTATAGTCATTTGGACTGGAACCAGACAAAAGTAGTAACAATTTTCAAGGGTGGTGCTCATGGCCAAGTAAATAACTACATTTCTGCAAGTTTAATGTCTACATTGAGTAAATGTTTTAAATACAGTCTTGTTGAAATTTAAAAAGTGGCAGATCATATGATTCCTTGCTTATGGATATGTATCAGCAGGGGTGGATTCTGAGCTGGTATATCCACCATCACCAGTCCAAGTGATTTATATGAATCAGTATGGCATTAGACTTGGAATTGCCACTTCTGTTCTTAGACCTGGCTAAAGTTTTGACACTCTGCCTAACTAGGATATTATTAACAGTCGTCATGCCTGTTGTGCATATAAATCAGTGATACACTTGTTAAAAGCTAGGAAACAGAGGGTATTAGTTCTAGGTAACTTATATTACTGGGCACTTGCTGGATTTTGTCTGTTTCATTGTTTCTAAGGTTCAATGGAGGTTTGGATAGTTAAGTATGCAGATGACTACATATCTGGTGGTAAAACGACATCGCAGGAAGATTCTAAAACTATTAATTGATATTTTAAGGAAAATCAGTACTTCGGTTTTAAAATCAGAAATCAGTTTCACCAACAATAAATGTACAGTCATGCATTTTGTAACACTTATGGCTTTAATACCATTAAGCGTGCCTGGTTTTATATTTTTATAAATATTCAGTATAAAAGATCTTGGGATCACAATTAACATAATATGTCCTTCACTAATTTTGTATCCTCAATTAGAATAAGAGTTTTAAAAATTACGTGGCTTGTGTAGAACGCTGTTACATCCAGAGATGGCACCTCCCCCCGCTTGTCATTAATTCACCCACTAATTGAATACAATGCAGCATTATGTATGCATAGTTACGCAGGTGCTAATAAGCTGCAATTGATAAAGTGAAATTTTATGAAAAGAACATGATTATTCTGAAAGGCTGAGTTAAATTTATACAGTATTCATTAAGAAGCTTTTAAAACTTCAGCTTGGCAAGCTAAGAACTTGGTTATATTCAACTGGACATATAAGAGAATTTAAGTACCTTTTTATGCACTTTTTTTTTTAAAAAATACAGTATTTAAATTGATTTAAACTGTGTATGAAGGAGTGTTGAAGGAATTTTTAACTGGTTATTCTGCTCTTCAGTAACTTGAACTAAAAGCTAGTGTTGGCTGAATTTTGTTATTTGCTAGTAATTACAGGTGTGGGGGTAGCCACATTCTTTGATTTCCTGTCCTTGCATATTTAAACTGGTGCATGTGAAATAATTCCTGCTTTAAAACTTCAGCTTGGCAAGCTAAGAACTTGGTTATATTCAACTGGACGTATAAGAGAATTTAAGTACCTTTTATGCACTTTTTTTAAAAATACAGTATTTAAATTGATTTAAACTGTGTATGAAGGAGTGTTGAAGGAATTTTTAACTGGTTATTCTGCTCTTCAGTAACTTGAACTAAAAGCTAGTGTTGGCTGAATTTTGTTATTTGCTAGTAATTACAGGTGGGGGTAGCCACATTATTTGATTTCCTGTCCTTGCATATTTAAACTGGTGCATGTGAAATAATTCCTGCTTTAAAACTTCAGCTTGGCAAGCTAAGAACTTGGTTATATTCAACTGGACGTATAAGAGAATTTAAGTACCTTTTATGCACTTTTTTTAAAAATACAGTATTTAAATTGATTTAAACTGTGTATGAAGGAGTGTTGAAGGAATTTTTAACTGGTTATTCTGCTCTTCAGTAACTTGAACTAAAAGCTAGTGTTGGCTGAATTTTGTTATTTGCTAGTAATTACAGGTGTGGGGGTAGCCACATTCTTTGATTTCCTGTCCTTGCATATTTAAACTGGTGCATGTGAAATAATTCCTGCTTTAAAACTTCAGCTTGGCAAGCTAAGAACTTGGTTATATTCAACTGGACGATAAGAGAATTTAAGTACCTTTTATGCACTTTTTTTAAAAAATACAGTATTTAAATTGATTTAAACTGTGTATGAAGGAGTGTTGAAGGAATTTTTAACTGGTTATTCTGCTCTTCAGTTATTCCCACCCACCCTGTTTTTGTTTTGGTGTTAATCTTAGTGGCATTGAAACTGCCTGCCCCTCAGCCTGCCTCTGGGCCCATCTCATTTGCTCACTCAACTGAGTGCAGTGAGATCATATTCTGATTTCAGGCACTCCTACTGTGTACAAAGAGAGCATCTGGGAAATAGAAAAAAAAAAAAATTAAGCTTATTTCCTGCCTTTCTTGTTAAGTGGTACAGACTATTTGTAGGCTTCTGAGCCCCAAGCCCTTCTGTGTTTGAGGGAAGCCTTCTAGCTTGTTTTTTTTTCTTGTAACTAGCCAGTTTTCTAGTTTCAGCACTCAAATCTGTTTCTTTGATCTCAGCACTTGTTCAGAAAAAAAAAAAAAAAAAAAAAAAATTTCATCTGCTTTTACTGTACTTGTGTTTTTACCTACTTCTTTTTACTTTTGCATCATCTTAAAATACTCAATTGTATTTATTACTGCTTGGTGTAACTCATTCTAAGCCTTTTGGTTTAAACACTTGGGCTTCGGACCAGTTAGTTGTTTTGCACTGAGAGGGTTTGTGGTCTGCACTGTTGTGGCAGAACAGGTAGCTTACGTCCTTCTAGGTTGAGAACTGCTGATTGAGGGCTCAGTGTCTGTTATTCTAAAAGTGTATTAATTCTGGTTTAAGCACTTGGGCTTTCAAGCCAGTTATTTTACATTAAGAGGGTTCGTGGTCTGCACTCTTGTGGGAGGAGAGGCTGGACTCTGCCATTCTGAGCTGGGAATTTCTGGTTAAAGGCTTATAGTGCATGCATATCTGAACTGTTTCTTACTGAAGTTGGTGCCTTGTTTGCTGTGGCATAGACTGGATTCGGGCCTGCTGGATCTAGCTTTGTTTGTGTAACTTGAGCACTAATCCAGACATTCTCTAAAGTATTCAATGGTATTTATTACTGCTTGGTTGTAACTTGATTAAAGTGTAGCTATCATTCAAGTCTTTTGGATTAAGCACTTGGGCTTCAGACCAGTTTTACATTAGGAAGGTTTGTGGCAAGCACTATGGTGGCAGGACAGGTAGCTTTCATCCTTCTAAGTTGGGAACTGCTGATTGAGAGCCCAGTGTCCAAGTGTATTAGTTCTGGTTTAGGCACTTGGGCTTCAGGCCAGTTATTTTACATTAAGAAGGTTCGTGGTCTGCACTCTTGTGGGAGAAGAGGCTGGACTCTGCCCTTCTGAGCTGGGAATTTTCTGGTTAAAGGTTTATAGTGCCTGAATATTTGAACTGTATCTTACTGAAATTGGTTCACCTTGTTTGCTCTAGCATAGACTAGATCCAGGCCTACTGAATCTAGCTTTGTTTATATGCTTGTTGTTTGTTTGCTTGTTATTTCCCTGGAAGCTAATTCCACCTAATACGCAACTTCTCAGCTTCTGTGGATCACTAGTGATATCTGCATTGCTTACTGTACTTATTTCCTTGTTTCACTTGAAAGAAAGTTACTGTTTGTCGTTTTGCATTTAGTTACTTGTAACACATTGCACTCAAGTTACCTGGCACTTGCTCACTAAAGCAATTATATAAGTCAGCACTAAAAATTAAAAGCACTACACCCTCACTCCCCACTGGCCCTTGTTTTCAATTAAGGATTTCCCAATATTATTCTAGCATGTCCAAAGGTCAGTTGTCAATCTCCTCTCCGGTCCAGCTGGTGAATCTGGGAATCTTGAGGCAATGTTATAACTGCCTCATGTACACAGACAACCCTCTCCTCCTCCCACATAACACAAATACTTGAGAGATGCAGCTATTTAGCCAAACTGGAGGCTGAGCTCTCTCAACTCAGGACTGGCAAGACCAGACAGGAGGAGAAGGCAACTACACACACCACAAAACCAGCCTCACATAATGCTACCACTCCACTGAATCAAACACATAAACACACAAAGACATACTCGAGGCTCTGAGTAAAAATTTACCTAAACAGCAGAGGCCTCCAAAGCAGACACCCAAACAACTGCTACCTCAAGACACCCCACAAGCAACACATAAACCACAAAAGCAGTGTGCAAAGCAGTCACAGCCCTTAAGGCCAAATACAACACCAAACATACTTGTCATAGGTGACTCCATAGTCAGACACTCTGACGCCCCACTCACCAGGCTGAACAAGGAGAGAGTCACAGTAAGCTGCCTATCGGGCGCTAGAATCCGCCACATAACACAAGCACTCGGGTCACTCCACGGCAAGTACAAATATGACACAGTCATTGTCCATGCTGGTGTGAACGACCTGAGACGTACCTCCCTGGACTACATGAAAAGAGACATAGAGGAGCTCTCTGATTATGTAGCCCAGGCAGGTATGACCCTAACCCTGAGCAGTATCCTTCCTTCACCAAGAATGATGCCACAATATAGAGACAAGATGATCAGCTTTAACAATTGGCTTAATGTCTGGTGTCATTCAAAGGGGATCCAGTGTCTGTCTGCCTGGGATGACATGCTTGACAAGCCACGCTGCTTCGCAAGGGACGGCTTGCACCTGTCACCCTGGGATTCCGGATATTGGCTAAGGCTCTTGCCACCCCATAGTGCCTTTTTTAGGCAAGGCTCAAATTCTAAACCTACCACCCTAGAAAACAAAATGGGAAGAAATTGAGGGTAATGCTGCTCAATGCCAGAAGTCTAAATCTCAAAATGCACGCACTCGAGGCCCTTCTCAGTATGGAGAACATCGATGTCTGTGCTGTAACTGAAACCTGGTTCAAGGCTCCTGAGAGCACCCGGCACTATTAGGTTTTACCTCATATCATGCGTTCCGCCCCAAAACCCGGACCACTCCACAAAAGGAGGGTGTATCCATATTCATAAAGGATACTCACACCTCCAGGTTGGTGGCAACGCATGAAGCTTGGAAACCATCCAGGTGCAACTAACCATAGGCAAAACTGCTCTACAAATTGTAGCATGCTACAGGCCACCCTCTCAAACTCAGGAACCCCACACAGCCTTCCTGAAGACACTGGAGGGTATAAATGTATCTCCAAACACCATCATATTGGGTGACTTCAACTACCGAATATAGACTGGGAACATTACTCAAGCCCTAACTTTCTAGCCCAACGGTTCCTGGAGTTCATAAATTCAAATGCCATGGAACAGCTAGTCACTGTTCCCACGAGAGGAGAAAATATACTAGATCTCATTGTCACAAACATGGGGACAAAATGCTCCACACGGAAGTATATCCCTCATTGGTGAGATCTGATCATAAACTAATCTCACTGGAAATCCACATCCCGCCCCACCCCAAACAAAAAGACCATAGTGAAGAACTTCTCTAAAGCAAACTTCACACTACTCAAGACTGGTGTGGTATCCTTCAAGGCCCCTGAGTCAGAGGAAACCACAACCCAAGCTGTGGAAGCCCTTACAAATGCCTTCTATGAACACCTCCAGGACTGCATGGATCAGGCAATCCCAAATAAAACCAAGACTCTTTCCACAAAGGGCAAACGTCCAGTCTGGTGGACCCCAGCCATTAACAAACTTTACAATAAGAGGAGAAAGCTATTACATGATAGAACAAAATCCATAAAAGGGAAGTCACCCCTGATCATTATTAGTAAAAAAATATGAGCACTCATAAAATCAACTAAGGCCAATTTTGAGAGAAAAATTGCCATGGATTCAAAGGACAATCATAAGGCCTTTTTCAGCTATGTTAGGAACCTGGGTGGAAACTCACAGATATGCTCAGAATTAGTCCAAAATGATACAAAAATCACTGAACCCACAGACATTGCCAACATACTGGCAGACAGGTTCAGTGCAAACTTCACCCCTCTCCCCTAAAGGAGAGATAACTATCCCAGCCGAGTGTAGCCTCCCGGACATCTCAAATGCGCAGGTGAAAGCTGCTCTCTCTAAAGCTAAAAACACAGCATCAATGGGACCGGATGGTGTCCCCGGCTGTGTGCTACGAGCTAAATGAGGAATTAAACCCGCACATAAGGCAGCTGTTTAATCTCAGCCTTACCACAGGATACGTGCCCAAGGAGTGGCGACGGCAACTGTGGTCCCACTCCACAAAGGTGGCGCCTCACGGACCCTGGTAATTACCGCCCCATAAGCTTAACAAGTCTAGTCTGCAAAGCTATGGAGAGGATCATAATGGAGCTCATAAACAAAGATATAGGGGACTTGCAGACATTGGACCCGACCCAGTTTGGCTTTGTCAAGGGAAGATCATGCCTTTTGAACTTGGTCGACTTCTTGAAATAGTCACCAAGGCCATTGATGAGGAAAGGCAGTCCATACAGCCTACCTTGACCTTGCAAAGGCTTTGACACAATACCCCACTCGGGTATTGTAGAAAAACTTACCAGCTTAAATGTAAACCCATATGTCACAAGATGGGTTGCAAACTGGCTTAAGGACAGAACCCACAGGGTTAGAGTTGCTGGCGCTGTGTCAGACTCCAAGCCGGTCACAAGTGGTGTCCCACAGGGCTCGGTCCTTGGCCCCTATTGTTTGGCATCTACTTCTCAGAAGTACAGGCCAACATGGGAGGACTTTGGCTGACAAAGTTTGCAGATGACTGCAAACTGGGCCATAGTGGAAAGTGCATCGGACACGGATATCCTTCAGAAGGGACTCACGGAAACAGATAGCTGGTGCCAGAGCCATGGCCTGAAGTTAAACGCCAAAAATGTATAGTCATACCCTTCGGGAAAAACAAGGTAACCCCAAGCTACCATATAGGTGGCAATCCACTAAGCACAGAAGAGGTTATCAGGGACCTGGGGACCCAGGTTGACAGTGGCCTTTCTTTTGACACTCACATTGCTAAAGTGGTTAGAAAGACCTTCTACATTGCCCACCTGATCATGAAGGGATTCACATCCAGATCTAGTGAGGTCATTGTTCCCCTGTACTCTTCACTTATCAGACCAATGATCGAGTACAATGCCCCATTCGGGATGTATCTCACCCAACATCTGCAGCAATTGGAGAGACCCCAAAAGTTCCTCACCAAAAGGATAAAGGGACTCCAAAATCTGTCATATGCTGCCAGATTGAAGAAACTCCAGCTCTATTCAGTCGCATACCGTCTGCTCAGAGGTGACATGTGCCTGACATACAAGGCCATGTCCAACCCGGAATTAATGGACATGCTCCACCTCAAAAAATCCAAATCCACCAAAACCACTAGAGCAAGCGACTTAAACCTTAGCACGGATATAAATAGGACGTGCTGGAGGGATAGATTTATCACTCAGAGACTCCCTATGCTGTGGAATAAAATCCCGGTCCATGTGAGGCAGAGCACCTCGCTGACTCTGTTCAAGAGAAATCTAGACCTGTGGATGGGAGATCGTAGGTTTACCCCAGGAATCATCTCTGGGTCACTGCTGGACAGAGGCATAACAAACTAATGGGCACAGTATTTTTTCATATAAGGGGTGGCGTAAGCCACAATAATTTGGGCTAGGCTTATAAATGCCTTAGGGCAGATAGCCTAGTATAAACCTATGAACCTATGAACCTATAAGAAAATGTGCCTGGATTTGAAATGTTTCAGTGACCCTAACTTTTCTGCTTTGTTAAAACTACACATTTCTAATAAGCAGCTTATACAAAAAATATTTTTTATGAAAGTAACAGAACTAGGAAGAAACACAAGTTTACTGTGCAAACTTTAGTGAGATTATGGAATTTTATACCGGTATATATGAGAATGTGCAGCTCTTTGTAGAAATTTAAAAATCATATCAGGATGGTGAAAGAAGATTCAATAGTGGGTTGGAGTGTGTGCATTCCTAGTTTGCTTTTAGCCTGAATGCAGGTACACATCAATCTACAAGAAAACTAACAAATATGTGTAGTACTTCTGACAAGGAAAGCTGGTGTAGTATCTGAAGTCTTGCAGAAACACTTATTTTGATGGAAGCAGGCCAATGGAGAACCAGCAGAGGGCAGCAGAACCCTTTCATCATACTGAAAATTGGTCTCACAGCCAGCCAGGGTGTTTCTGACACAAACTGGAATTGCTTTTCTCTGTAATCTTTCAGAGGCTGGTAGAAAATAATAAAATCATTGATGCAGGCAAATAAATGTCAGCTGCAAAAGCATGTGGGGATTTTAAACCATCAACATCACATAAGCATATGTGCATTCTTTCACCAAGCACCTAAACAGGCATGTCCAAGGGTCAGCTTCCGGTAATTTCTCCTGTCCACCTAGTGAATCTGGGCATACAGGGGCAATGCAGCAACTGCCTCATGTACACAGACAACCCTCTCCTCCTACCACCCAACACTACAACCTGCAAGAGATGCACTTACATAGCCAAATGGGAAGCAAAGCTCTCTCCAGCCAAGATTGTGCTAGACAGTCAAGAGGAGAAGGTTAACACCTGCACTACACTTCAGGCAAAACATAGCCCTTCAAAACCCACACCATCAACACCCACACATAGCAACATTAAACCCACATATGCAGAGGCCCTTAACCTGCCCAAGCAACAAGGACCTCCAAAGCTGAAACGCAAACAAACACCAGTCACAACCAAAGTGACACATAGCTCACAACACCAGTGTGCCACCCAACAACAGCCCCTAAGGCAAGACAACATACCCAACACTTTAGTCATAGGTGACTCTATAGTCAGGCACACTGATGTCCCACTCACCAGGCTGAACAAGGAGAAAATTACAGTCAGCTGCCTGTTGGGTGCCAGGATCCGCCACATAACGCATGCACTCAAGTCACTCCACAACAAGTACAAATGCGACTCTGTTGTTGTCAATGTTGGAGTGAATGACTTGAGACGTACATCCCTGGACTAGATGAAAAGAGACATGGAAGAGCTCTCGGATCATGTGGCCCAGGCGGGTATGACCCTAGCCCTGAGTAGCATCCTGCCTTTGCCCAGAATGATACCACAATATAAGGACAAAATGACTGACTTCAACAATTGGCTAAGCTTCTGGTGTCATTCAAAGGGGATCCAGTATCTGTCTGCCTGGGACGACATGACTGACAAACCAGAGATGGCCTGCACCTGTCACCCCTGGGATTCAGGTTACTGGCTAAAGCTCTTGCCACCCCATATAGTGCCTTTTTTAGGCAAGGTGCAATGGATAAAACCACCACCGTAACAGACACAAGCATGCAAAATCTGAAGGTAATGCTACTCAATGCTAGAAGTCTAAACCTCAAAATGCACTCTCCCGAGGCACTCCTAAAAATGGAGAACATCGATATCTGTACAGTAACTGAGACCTGGTTCAAGGCTCCAGAGAGCATTCCTGCAATACCAGGCTACAACTCTTACCACACTTTTCGGCCACCAAACCAAGACCGAAACACTAAAGGTGGAGGAGTGTCCATATTCACCAATGATATTCACACCTCCAGGCTAGTTGCCCGACACAATGCATCTGAAATTCTCCAGGTACAACTAACGCTAGGTAAGACTGCAATCCAAATTGTAGCTTGCTACAGATCCCCTACCATGCCCCAAGATTCTCACTACATCTTTATAAACATACTGGAAAATATTAAGATACAACCAAACACCCTAATACTGGGTGATTTCAACTACCCTGCCATTAACTGGGAAAACTACTCGGGTACCAACACCTTTTCCCAATGGTTCTTGGAATTCATAAATTTCAATGCCCTGGATCAACTAATCCATTGTCCCACCAGGGGCTTCAATATCCTAGACCTGGTCATTACCAACATGGGAAATAGATGCTCCACACCAGTGGTCACCCCCTCATTGGTCAGGTCTGACAATAAGCTAATCACCCTTGACATCCAGTAAGGAAAACTCTGTAAAAAACTTCTCCAAAGCCAACTTCATGCTACTGAAGTCAGAAGTGACAAACTTCATGACACCCATGCAGACAGGATCTGAAAGTTCGACTGCAGAATCCTACACTAAAGCACTGTACGAGCACATCCACTCGTGCATGAATCGTGCCATCCCAAATAGAACCAAGACGCTCTCCTCCAAAAAAAGGAAGCCAATCTGGTGGTCCCCTGCCATAAACAAACTATACAACAGAAGGAAGAAACTGTTGCAGAAAAGAGGAAAATCCCAGGATGCAAAAAACTCCCTTACCAGCCTCAGTAAGAAGTTGAGATCCCTCATAAAATCCTCAAAAGCTAGTTACAAAATAAAATTGCCAAAGATTGCAAAGACAACCACAAGGCATTCTATAGTTATGTCAAGAATCTAAATGGCAATGCTCAGATCTGTTCTAAACTACAACAGAATGGCATTAAACATACTGATCCCAAGGATATTGCCAATATCTTGGCCGATCAATTTAGTGCCAACTTCACCCCCCTCTCACCCCCTAAAGGACCCATCTCAATACCAAAAGATTGCCAGATTCCAGTAATCATGGCCACACAGGTAGAAACTGCACTCTCCAAAGCTAAGAATACAGCATTCATGAGACCAGATGACATTCCAGGCTGTGTACTACATGAACTACAAAATTAACTGGCACCTCACCTAAGTGTCACATTTAATCATTGCCTCACTCAGGCTTCATGCTCACTGAGTGGCGTACAGCTACAGTTATCCCACTCCACAAGGAGGGATCCACCTTGGATCTGGGGAACTACCGTCCCATCAGTCTGACGAGCCTGATCTGCAAGGGCATGGAACGCATTATCTTGGAACTTATAAACAAAGACACTGGCAACCTTCAAACACTGCACCCCACCCAGTTTGGTTTCGTGAAGGGCTGATCTTGTCTCCTGAACCTGATTTCCTTCTTTGAATCAATCTCCAGAGCTGTGGACGAGGGTAGGGTGGTCCACACAGCCTATCTGGACCTTGCTAAGGCCTTCGACACCATCCCCTACTCTGGAATCATAGACAAACGTACTAAGCTGGGAATAAATCCCTACATCACTCGATGGGTTGCCAACTGGCTTACTGATGGAACCCACACTGTAAAAGTAGCCGACTCCAAATCCAGCTCCAGACAAGTGACAAGTGGACTACCTCAGGGTTCAGTCCTGGGACCGCTCTTGTTTGGCATCTACTTCTCTGAAGTACAGGCCAACACTAAGGGACGCTGGCTAACAAAGTTCACAGATGACTGCCAACTGGGATCCATTACTGAATCCCCAAATTATGTGAATATTCTACAAAAGGGCCTTACAGAAACAGATGCTTGGTGCCAGAGCCGTGGGCTCAAGCTTAATGCCAAGAAATGTATTATCCCCTTTGGGAAAAACCATGTACCCATGAATTACCATATAGGTGGCAGTACACTAAACACCAAAAGTGCGATGAGAGACTTAGGGACACAGGTGGACAGTGGTCTCACCTTCGTTAACCACATCGCCACAACAGTTAGCAAATCCTTCTATGTTGCACACCTCATCACTAAGGGCTTTTCATCCAGAAAAAAGGAGGTCATTGTCCTACTGTACTCATCCCTCATTAGACCCATTATAGAGTACAACGCCCCATTTGGTATGTACCTTACAACACATCTGCAACAGCTGGAAAGGCTGCAGAAATACCTCACTAAAAGAATCACAGGCCTAAAGCAGATGCCCTATGCTGACCATCTAAAAAAACTCCAGCTATACACTGTGGCATATCGTCTACTCAGAGGCAATAACTGCTTAACATACACTAATAAAGCTAATACTGGGGACCTCTCCTTAATGGATCTTGTGACTGAGTTAAATCTGATGCAATAAGTCACTAATGTGGAAGGAACCAGAGAAAAACAGCAAAACTAGCTAAGAAGATTGAGTCCCAAAGAAAAGTAGACAGATGAAGTCTGAATTCCAGAGTAGTGCTTGGGTCTACATATGTCTGGGACGGGAGCATCACAGACCCAAAAGCCAATGTGAGCAAGTCTGCCATGGGTGAGCCAAGCATGCGTGGGATGCAGCTACTTCTAATGAAGAATAAACTTAACCACAGCCAGGTCAGAACTGTCAAGTCACATAGAGAACAAAACTGCCTCCTCATCTGTGAACCTCTTCAGTCCCTAGTTAGAGGGAGAAACACTACGGATCCTTCCAACCCACAGGAGGCCTACCTCATAGGAGCCTCTAAAGGGAGCAACAATCCAGGGAGAGAAGAATCCTGTTAGCCCTATAAAGACAGTGGGAGACGAAGGAGCAGTTCAGCAATGAAAATAATGAAATCATCTAGAGATGTGGGAACAAGGAAACAAAGTTTGTCTCCATAAGAAAGTGGGGAAGGTTCCTGTCATCAACAAGCCCAGAGCAGCAGAATCCTTAGGAGAGATGGAGCCAACAGGAAGGATGATTAGTCTGCCAAGCACAGTTTATCCATGTGATATGGACAAAAGTCATGTTGTACGTTAGAGATCAAACTACTTTTCTCATGTGACCCAGGATTTCTTTGTGATGCATTTTTTAGGATTTTTAAGAAGAGGAAATATCACTACAGGTCTGAAATTAGTTGCGTCAGTTGATGGCCCACCTTTGTAGAGTGATATAATGTAAGACTAATTCTATATAATGGACATATACAGTTTCTTAATATACCTTTTAATGAGAAATAATACTGGGTAGGCAAATACCACTGTTAGTATGCATAAGAAATCTGGTGGCATATTATCTAGGTCTACAGAGGTGGTTTATATTTTAAGGAGAAATTATTTACTTGAGAGACTGAGAGAGAGCATATATTGAATGCACACAAAATCCTAAAATATCCATCACAAAGAAATCCTGGGTCACATGAGAAAAGTAGTTTGATCTCTAACGCACAACATGGCTTTTGCCCAAATCACATGGATAAACTGTGCTTGGCAGGCTAATCATCCTTTCTGTTGGCTACTGGGTAGGCAAATACCACTGCTAGTATGCATCAGAAATCTGGTGGCATATTATCTAGGTCTGCAGAGGTGGTTTATATTTTAAGGAGAAATTGTTTATTTGAGAGACTGAGGCAGAGCATATATTGAATGCACCACAGGGGGTAATGTTTCCTTTGGTTGTAGTGAAATAGCTGCTTGCATGTTTGTTAAAAGTAACAACAATGCTGTGGTGCTTGGAGCACTATGATTAAACTCCAGTATTGTGAAAAACAGAAACTAGTTAAAGGCTTCTGTATCGCAAGACCCAATCTTAACAACTGTTATGCAGTTCCCTAATTGCTGTTAAAATCGGGTCTCACACTAAGCACTAAGACCTGATAGCAACATCATGGAAATGACAGTCCAGAATTTAAAACAGCTTTGTCTATGCCTGCTGTCTATGCCAGTAATCTGCCCCTGACTTTCTCAAAATCTTTCTCTGACATAAGACATATTGCTGTCTTTTTGACAGTGCTTATTAAGTGCTTTACAGTTTTGAAAGCCATCAAAACACTTCACTTTATGCTTTTTTTTCTTTTCTACTGTAACTAGTTGTACATGGAGCAGATACAGAATTATGGTCACCAATCCTAACCTATAAATAGGTGTTCTTGATATGGATGTCAAGATTCATTTCTTGACCAAATAAGTTGGCAAACCTATCTTAGACACATAAGCTCGAGGGCTAGGATTGGGTCTTCAATCATAATCATATTGTTATTATTATTATTATTATTATTATTATTATTATTATTATTATTATTATTATTATTATTATTGTTATTATTGTTATTATTATTATTATTAGTATCATTATTATTGTTGTTGTTATTGTTATTATTATTATCATTATTATTGTTGTTGTTATTATTGTTATTATTATTATTATTATTATTATTATTATGTATTCTCAACATGAATGCCAAGTGAATCTTGGTGTCCATGTCAAGAACACATAATTGATTAGGATCTGTGAGACACAATCATAACTCATTGTAGTGAATGGAGTTTTATCTAATCCATGTACTACCTGCTGCAAATAAAAGAAAAAAAAAACAAAGTGTTTTTCCAGCTTTGAAAGGCAGTAAAGCACTTAGCAAGTACTTTTGTACAGAGAGCATGTAAACAAAATTGGTGGAAAGTCAGACGCAGTTTTTAAATACTGCTTTAATTCAGTGTTGTTTTGAGAGTGCATTCAGGGCTGCTGAGGGTATTTGTTATGTGTACGTTGTCTAGGAGGTTTAGGAAGGTTACATTTAACTGCCTCAGTCAGCACGTGTGGGTCTATATGTCTGCTTTGAACTATGTGTGATGGGTGCAGTGTGTGTACTACTGACAACCTGATTGACATTAGGAGTGGTTTTTGTGTGAACTTTGCCTCCAGTGACATTGTGTAAATATAATTTTCACATATTATATCGGTTTGTTTGAGAATTAACTGGTTGTAAGTAAACATGAGACAATTTTACAAGATGGCTGCCTCAAGATTTCCATATACACCAAGATGGTAATGGAGATAGTGGGAAGGTTCATATCCATGACAACAGACCATTTTTATTGATTAGACAGTTGGTGTGAGACACTGAAAGCAGACGTAGCATGAGCAGCAGTAGTAAACGTCTGTTCTCTTGAAGTTCACAATTCCTTCAAAATGCACTGAAACTCAATTCCTTGTCCAGTTATACCCTGGAAGTACATACTTAAGTTGGAAGTCCGTATTGATAAGCCTATATATTGATACCAGATCTTTTAATACTCTTTTCCAGAATTTTATTTCAATGTATAATGATCTTATTTAACTGTTGGAAGCATTCATGTATATAATGTATATATATTGTAGCATTGTTGTTATAAGTTTCTTTTAGATACTGTTTTCCTTTTCGTTTTTTTTTTGCTTTGTGTATTATTGTATTAACAACTGGAAAATAATAAAAAAAAAAAGAAAATGCACAGAAACTGGGGGATTTCACAACACACTCACATACATACATATGGAACTTATAAACAAAGACATTGATAATCTCCAAACTCTGGACCCCACCCAGTTCGGGTTTGTAAAAGGCAGATTATGTCTCCTAAACCTGATAGACTTCTTTGAAGCAGTCACCAAAGCCGTAGACGAGGGTAAGGTGGTTCACACAGCCTCTCTAGATCTTGCCGAGGCGTTCGATACCATCCCCCACTCTGGAATTATAGATAAACTCACTAAACTAGGTTTAAATCCCTATATCACAAGATGGGTTGCCAACTAGCTCACTGACAGAACCCACACTGTGAAAGTAGCAGACTCCAAATCCGACTTCTGACCAGTGACAAGTGGAGTACCACAGGGTTCAGTCCTGGGTCCTCTCCTGTTTGGTATCTACTTCTCTGAAGTACAGGCTAACACAGAAGGTCTTTGGCTAATAAAGTTTGCAGATGACTACAAACTAGGAGCCATAATCGAAACTCCTAATGATGTGGACATCCTACAAAAGGGCCTCACTAAGACAGATGCCTGGTGTCAAAGCCATGGCCTCAAGCTCAGTGCCAAAAAGTGCATTGTCATCCCCTTTGGTAAAAACTCTGTACCCATGAACTACAACGTAGGCGGAAGTATACTTAACACCGAAAGTGTGATAAGAGACCTTGGGACAGAGGTGAACAGTAGTCTCTCCTTTGATAATCACATCGCCACAGTAGTCAGGAAATCTTTCTATGTGGTGCACCTCATCACAAAAGGTTTCTCATCCAGAAAAAAAGAGGTCATTGTTTGCCTCTACTCATCACTCATTAGACCTATTATAGAGTACAGCGCCCCTTTTCATATGTACCTCACAAGACATCTACAACAACTGGAAAGGCTGCAGAAATACCTTACAAAGAGGATTACCGGCCTCAAACATATGCCCTACACAGACCGTCTCAAAAAACTTCAGCTTTACTCCATCACATATCGCCTACTCAGAGGTAATCTCTGCCTAACATACCAAGCTATATCAAACCCAGATCTGTTGAACATGTTCCACTTAAAGAAGTCCCAATCCCTCCGAGCTACATGCTCTAGGGACCTAAACCTTGTCACCACAATAAACAGAACATGCTGGAGAGATAGATTCCTGTCCCAGAGACTTCCTATACTCTGGAATAAACTACCTATCTATATCAAACAAAGCTCCTCATTAGTACTCTTCAAAAAAAATCTTGATGATTGGATGGGAAATAGGAAATTCACAAAAAACAATACACAAATCGTTGAACAGAGAAACAATTTTATATAGCAACACAAAGCTTTCAGATAAAAACCCTTCTTCAGTGCTTAGCATAAAACCATTAATCAAGCAACATGCTTTATATATTAGCCTAAAAGTCATATGACAGCAGCCATAGTCATATGACCAACAAATTCTAAAAATATATATTTTTTAAGAACAATAATAATAGTGTAATAAAAATATAATGAAAATATATATACATAGATATGTACATGTATATAATTGATACATAAAATTAACACATCTGATTATAACTTGATACGTTATATCTTCGCTAAAATTGGTTTCAGGCTAACAGTAGAATTCAGACCTGGAGAACGATCTGCTATGAGCCTAAGTATCCACTCATACTCCTTAATCTCCAAAATATTATTAACATCCTCACCCCTAATGGGTGGAGAAACCATGTCTAAAACTCTAAACCTAAAACAATGATTACTTCCATATGTTTTAATATGTTTAAATAACGCATTAGTTTCATACTCCCTCCTAATTTCGGATTTATGCTCAATTATCCGATCAGTTCTGTGATTCTGCTCAACAGTGGCACATGAAAATAATTTTCTCGGGTGGCAAAAGCCAGGGTACCTTTTTGCCTGGGCTTGTATAGGCCCTAGTGCCGATAGCCTAGTACCTACCTATGAACCTATATATTTATAGATATCTTCTTTTTTGTTTTACATGATAAACAAACTGATGTATGCCATACTCTATTTGGCCACAGCAGAAGTAACAAATCAAAAGAACACTTACATTTCTAATATTGCTCATGAAGAAATGTTATCTTATTTAATATGTTCAGACTGCATTAATACAGCTGCACTGTAGCTCCATTACTCTCTGCCTTACTAAAACATGAACTATTGCACAGTACATAATGAGGTAGCTGTCACGAAATGTTTTAACTCTTTGCACAGACATGGTGTAATACTACAAATGCTTTCTACCAATCTGATGATAGGTATACTTTCACCCACTGGGAAAAAAATATTTTATATTTGCGTAGAAAGAAGGATATATATACACACACACACACACACACACACACACACACACACACACACACACACACACACACACACACCAATGGAAAGATTGTCCAGGCAGCAGTAAGAATGTCTCATATTTAAATTCTGTGCATGGAATGTGGAAAAAGAGTAAGCATCAGGTGCACGCTTTGAGTGACGCATAGATGCAGAGGGATTTCTTAAAGAAGAACTCCCTTAAAGGATCTGGCTCTGGTTTACTTTAAGCTTTTCACATTTAAAACGTGAAAGGCTTTTAAAAGGCAAGACTGCACCCCCTTACTGTTTACACCTGGGGTGGATTGCACCCTACACCCCTGCATTAGTACACCTTTGCTGTAATATGACTCCTTTCTGAGGCAAGATAGCATGTGATTCTTTCCCCATGATATGAGATTTTTCAACCACAGCCCTGTGGTTGATGGACTTTAATTCCAAACAAGTTCTTTGTGTGAACTGAAATGTACCGGTGGTCATTTGGACCTGATTTGCTTTCTTATTGGACAATGCTAGAGACCGCATCAGGATTATGTCTTTAGAGGTCAGGTGCTATGTAGAACATTCCGTCTGCTTCAGGGATATAGTGACATTCACTTTACTGTACTAAGTAAGGAGTTTAGAAGTGGTAGTTGTAGAACAACGTTCTACCTGTTGTCTTGGGAATGTTCCATCCTCTCATTAATTCTATGTATCTTCAATGAGGTTAGGGATATAATTGTGTCTCTGGTTTCCACTTGCTGGCTGAGTGGAATAACAATTCAGTCTCCAGTCCAGGGACATTTCTCTAATCTGGCCAGGGATGTTTTTCCTTCTTTGGGTGACATCCAACCTATTTTTGGAGTCTTACTTGTGTTACTCTTTTTTTTTTTCTGATCCCACCGGCTTTACATTTGGGTGTAGGACAAGGGTTCTCAAGCTACTTTAACATTTTTCATGGCTAGAGTTTCTCCTTTTACTGTCATGGTCAGCTGCTGTTGATGTTCTTTGGTTCAGGATCCCTGAAAGCTGGATCTCCACCACCAAATATGCGTTCCTAGGTAGTCTTCTGCCCCTGGTTCCCAGTGGAAGTTAGGACTCAGGCCCAGCTCCATCTGGTCAAACAGACCCTTGGAAGAAATGTTTTCCATCATCTTTTGTAGATCCTTCCCCTTTGGGGGACTTGAACTTCAAGGATAGTGACAGAAGCAAATCCTGAACTTCTTTTCCCCAAATATACATAGTATGAACACTATGTCAACAACAAAATTCACAAAAATGGCATAGATATATGCCACTTAACTCTATAAGTGTATTCAAGAAAATATATGACTTGTAGCTGCACTTAATTTAACAAGCTAGATATGATTAGCCTCTGAAAAAATGGCTCATACAAAAATAAATTATGAAAATCCCTGATTTTGACAAAATCAAAGTACTCATTATAAGTTACACCTAAACTAACTCAAGTTATTGCACAGAATTACCTTATACCTCCAGATTCCAACATTCACAATCTATCTACATTGGAAAAAACATCCTTGCCTGCATCATAATCCAAATAAAACAGAATATAATAATACTTGGAGACTTCAATACAGACTGTGTTGTTACTCACAAAAAAACATCTTCACACATAAAAATAAGTTTAATCTTGTTTTATTCTTATACAATTAAGAAAAGCCCCACAAGAACAGGCAAATCTCCTGGAAAACATGACAACTTGACTGATTACTAATCAGAAATTCACATAACATAAGCTCTGCTGGCATCCTCTTGCTTGAAGAGTCTGCAAAACTGTAAAACTACACAAAACATTGTAAAAAAGAATATGCAAAAAGGTAAAATTAGTTGCGTCATTTATCAACACATAAAATTTAAAAAACAAAGCAAAAATATTCTGGAAGGCAATAAATAACATACCTGGTAAACAAACACCATCCAGCCCTTTGACAAATAAAACAATATACAAGATTAAGATCGGGTCTCTGATCATAACCATAATGTAGTGCATGGGGCACCATGATTATGCTCCAAAACTGGAAAAAGATAAACACGTGATGTGCTTATGTAGCAAGATTCCCAAACATAACAGCATTTCAGAGGTGTGTAACAGGTGTTAAACACTACATAGGTACTGCTGTTATGGCTGGGTCTCTCGCAAGGGATACTCCTTCTCTCTGAACTGTCTTGAATTTCTTGCCACATCTCATGAAGCCTGTACTTCTAAGCCCATAAGGAAAGCCACCAAACAATCCACCATTCTAGTCATTGGAGACTACATTGTGAGACACATTGATAGCCCCCTCACCAGGCTGAGTATGGAGAAACTCATGGTCAGTTGCTTATCAGGGGCCAGGAACTGCCACATTCCACATGCACTCAAGTCACTGGACCACAAGTAGTAGTATGACTTAGTCATAGTCCATGTTGGTGTAAATTACTTCAGTCGTACCTCCCTAGACTATATGAAGAGAGACATCATGATGCTCTCAGAATATGTATCCCAGGCTGGTATGGGCCTAGCATTTAGCAGCACTTTACCTTCTCCAAGGAAGATGTCAAAATATGAAAAGAAGATGACTGACATTAATATTTGGCTTAGTTTCTGGTTTCATTCTAACGGGGTGCAATATCTGAAAGCATGGAAAGAGATAGTCAACACACCACACTGCTTTATCAGGGATGGTCTGAACCTTTCCACCGTAAACTTTCGAATATTAGCTAAAACATTGTCCTACCCCATAGTGCCTTTTTAGGCAATGTCAGACTGAAAGTACTTTCAACATAGCAAATCAAAACCAAAAAATGTAAAGGTGTTACTGCTCAATCTAGGAGTCTAAACAAATAACTACACTCCCTGCATGCTCTTCTCACCATAGAGAAGGCAGACGTCTGTTTGTTCACTGAGACATGGCTTAGAGCTGTGGCAAGCACACCAGCAGTGCAAGGCTATACTACCTTCCACACATTTACACCAGTTATTACACAGATAGGAACTAAAATTGGAGATGTCTCAGTTTACATCAAAAATAAATATACGTCAAGTCTGGTCAAACAGGACAATGCACTTGAGCTTTTCCTCTTTCAAATCACAGTAGGTAATATCCCATACCACCTCCTTGAAAGCTATAGGTACCTGTCTATGATCCACAAAACCCATAACATGTATTTAAACTTCTTGGAAACACTCACCATACAACCCAATATCATATTCATGGGTGACTTTATTTACCCCACTGTTAACTGAGAATTATATAAAACACCAAACATACAGGAACAGAGATTCCTGAATTTTATAAACACAAACTCCCTGGTCCAAATTATCAATACACCAACCAAGGGTGCAAACATATTGAATCTGGTCCTCACTAATATGGGAGAGTGCTGCAAACCACAAAGTGTAATGTCCTCTCTGGTAAGTTCAGACCTCAAAATGGTCTCATTTGAAGTAAAAATAAAACCTGTAACCCCATCTAACCCTGGATTATTCAGGAACTACTCCAAGGTTACCTTCCTACTATTAAGTGTTAACCACACAAAATTTCAAGCCCCCCATAAATCCTGTAAACACTGCTACCTATGCATAACCATTCACAGAAACCCTATACAATCATGTTAATAACTGCACAAAATCAGATGTACCCACCAGGAATAAGTGCAGAACTATCTCAAAAAACAAGCCACCCTGATGAAATCACAACATCAATAGGATGTATAACAGAGGGAAGAAAATCATGGCAAAAATTAGGAGGTTCAGCACCCAACAGGATAAAAGCATTCTCATCAAGCTAAAAAAAAAAAAAACTCAGTGGACAAATAAAGTCTACCAAGGTCAAAGTAGAGGTATTTGGTCTTCCAGGCCAAGGACAACCACAAGGCATTCTTTTGGTATGTCTTCAACCTCAAAGGCAATACGCAATTGTGTGCAGAACAAGTTGTTTATGGAGCCACCTATACTGAGCCAAAAGATATAACAAACGTACTAGCTGACAAATTCAGCCCCAACTTTACCACTCTCTCCCCCTCAACCTTCCCTCAGGAAACGCCAAAAAATATCACTCCCACTGCTATCACTAGGGAACAGTTCCTTAATGCTCTCTCTAAGGCCAAGAACACTACATCAGTGGGTCCAGACGATATCCTAGGATGTCTTCTAAATAGCATGAAACATGACCTATCATGTCCTCTGGAATTGCTATTTAATTTTCACCTCCAAAAAGGTTTTGTACCTCTAAAATGGAGAATAGCAACAGTCATCCCTCTGCACATAGCTGGGACATCTACAGACTCATAAGTCTCACTAGTCTCATACGCAAAGCCATGGAAAGAATTATAATGGAAATGATCAATAACGACATAGGAAACCTACAGACACTGGACTCAGCTCAATATGATTTTGTCAAAGGCAGGTCATACCTACTTAACCTGGTGGATTTCTTTGAGAAAGTCACCAAAGCAATTGATGTGGGCAAAATGGTTCACACTGCTTACTTGATATGACCAAGGCATTTCACACAATACCCCACTCGGGCATTGTTGACAAACTCAAGAGGTTATATATAAACCATTATGTCACCTGGTGGATAGCCAGCTGGCTGTCAGACAGTAAATACCCAGGAAGTTAGAACTCTGGAGTCCACTTCTACAATGAGGTCAGTCATAAGTGGAGTCCCTCAGCGATCAGTCCTAGGACTGCTCCTTTTTGGCTTTTACTTCTCTGAAGTCAGTGGTTCCTGGCAGACTAAATTTGCAGATGATTGCAAATTAAGAGCAGTTATAGAATCCCCTACTAACACAAATGTTCTCCATAAAAGATTAACACAGACATATAACTGGTGTCAATGCCCTGGACTAAAACTAAATGCCAATAAATGCATAATAGTATCCTTCAGGAAGTCATCTACGTCTGGTAACTATCATATTGACAAACACCCTGAAGAGTTAACCCATTAGTCAGGGACTTGGGGACACACATAGACAGTAATCTAGCCTTTGACCATCACATGTCTACAGCAGTGAGAAAATCATGCTATGTTTTGCAACTTGTAAACAAAGGTTTAGCATGTAGGTCCAAGGAAGTTATTGTTCTGCTGTATTTGGAATTTATCAGATTTATCATTGAGTACAATGCCCATTCGGTATGTACCTAACTAGGCATGTCCAATAGTTGGAACGTCCTCAGAGGTTCCCCACTAAAAAAATACAGGGTATAAATTACATGTCCTATACAGACCGCCTCAAGACCCTATTCCTGCATTCTGTCTCATACATGCTGTTGAGCAGAGATCTATGCTTGGCATATAAGGCATTATCAGACCCCACCCTGATGGACCTCCTGCTTATCTGCAGAATAAACAGAACAAGAATTACCCATTCTAAAGACTTAAATCTTGCTTGTGATATAAATAGGACATGTTGAGGAGACAGGTATGTATCCCAGAGACTACCCCTTCTCTGGAACAGGTTTCCCATCCATGTGAAGCAGAGTTCCTCCCTAGTGACCAGTTCAAGTGTAACTTGGACAAGTGGATGTAGAAAATGAAATTCATAGGATCGTAGGAAGTTACTAGGCTAATGGCTCTAAAACTTAAAAAAGCCAAGTCATGTTCTACCCTTATTTTCACGAACAGCACCTATTGTCCCTGTTCAAGGATTCCTGCATTCTGTCTGGTGGAAAGGTGGAACCCCTGGGGTGAATTTATAATTATCCATCTAATCATCCAGATTGCGTTTGAAGAGGGCCAATGAGGTTCTCTGTTTGACATGAAGTGGGAGTCTGTTCCAAAGGTGTGGTAACCTCTGGTAGACAAATCTGTCTCTCCAGCCGGATCTATTAATATGACATACTAGATTAAGGTTTTTAGAACAAGTAACCTGTGTACCATTTGACTTACAGAGATGCAGTATTTCCAATAAAGCAGGGTCAGCAATTGCCTTGTATGCAAGGCAAAGATCACCTCAAAGTAGTCTGTATGAAATGGAATAAAGTGACAGTGTTTTCAGATGATCCACACAGGACAGATGCTGAAGACCTAGAATTTTCCTTGTGAGGAACCTTTGTGGTCTCTGCAGTTGCTGCAGGTGCTTGTAAAGGTACATACCCAAAGGGGCATTGTACTCAATTATTGGCCTGATGAGGGAAGTGTATAGGGAGGTTATAACTTTTTTTCTGGAGGCAATGCCCTTACTTATGAGATGAGCAATATAGAATGCCCTTCTTACCACTGTGGAGACATAATGGTCAAAGGTAAGGTTTGTGATAACCTGTGCACCTAGTTCTCTCACCACTGAGTGTGCACTTAATGTGTTGCTATTGATGTGGTAGTTAGCAAGAACATCACCCTTACCAAAAGGGATGATAATACATTTTTTAATTAAGTTTAAGGCCATGAATTTGGCACCAATCATTTGTTTGTGTAAGACCCTCCTGTAATATGTTGACATCATTTGGAGATTTTATGACTGCTCCCAATTTGCAGTCATCAGCAAACTTTGTAAGCCACAGACCTTTAGTTTTTTGCTTGTACTTTGGAGAAATAGATTCCAAACAGTAGTGGGCTGAGGAATGATTCCTGGTTTGGAACCTATATCAATGGTGGACACAGGCAGCCTGTAAATGGTTAATCTCTCAGACCCCTGCTTGCAAATGCTTAATCTCTCAAGCCCCTGGTTACACTTATGAAGGGTTCCAGAACTTGTTAGAGATTTAGGATGCATGGCTAGGCTTAAAATGGCCCTTCTGGTCATTACCCTAGTAAACACCTGTGAACCTATGTGCAGCTGTTTTGTTTAGTAAATGGTCATAGCACAACAGGTAGCATACTTATTTTTGATGCAGAAGTCTGTGGGCTCTACTCCAACAGCATGTGGATGGATTGCTGATACTGTGTTGTATTTTATGGAGGAGAAGGTTGGGGATGCTGCAGTCCTGAGTGTGTCCTCCTTTGGATGAGTTACTTAGTAACTATGAAGCTGTTGTCAGTTTGCTTTCTATTCCCTACTACAAATTTACTAGCTCACCAATTTGTTTTAATGTAACATAGGCAATTTATTCTTCAAGGACAGCAGGCACTGAATTTGGAGATGAAACACTGAAATATGAAGTCAATTGCTACCAGCAACCTCTTAAACTTGCCTGCAAATGTCTGTAGCATGCTCTTTAGTGTAGAGTATAACCTCTCCACAAGACCATTAGTCTGGGGATGGTAGGGTGTGGTCTTTGGGTGCTTCGCCCCACAGTGCTTCTCCAGACAAGCCTGCGGGTCTGACATGAAATTGGCTCCTGTCAATCAGTATTTCTTTTGGGAAACCTACCCTGCTGAAAATCTCTAACAAAGCATTTGCCACCTTTTCAGCCTCAATGGAGGACAGGGCCACCAGCTTAAAGTATCTGGTAGCATAATCTATTACCACTAGGATATACTTCTTCCCTGTGAAACTTGGGGTACTCGGAGGCCCCACAATATCCATAGCTTCCCTCTGAAATGGCACCTCAGTCACAGGCAAAGGCATCAAAAGAGCTTTCACCTTGTTTCTTGTTTTGCCAACCTTTTGCCACTGATCACAGGTCCTGCAGTACCATGTTACATCCCTGGAAATTCAATGTGAATAAAAGTTCTGCATAATTTGTCTCTTTGTACGCTTTATGCCCATATGACTTTCAAAGGGAATGCCATGGACTATGGCTAGAATTGTCAGATGGTAGGCTCTCAGCACTACCAACTGCAGTATTCTCTCACACTCTAGCCCTCCCTCAGGGGTCCACTCTCTATATATTGCAACCCTTTGTCCCACTATACAGATTCCCCTTTTCCTTGAGAATCAGGTGCCTCCATAGGTACCTCCCTCAAGCCTTGTAATGTAGGAATGTATAGTCTGAGAAGTGAGAATGTTTCAACTCTCTCTTTGTAACACTTCCCAGCTCCCCTTCCTCTAACAGCGGTGCCTCACTGTCAGCCTGGGTACTACTACTCACCTCTGCCCTTGCAGTCGCTTTGTAAAAGGAAACATCAGTACCCACAAGCAGCTGTGGCTCACCTTCAGTCTCACTTCTACAGGGTAGCTCCTTCCCTGAAGTAGCCACTTCACCAGTCCTGGATTCATGTGTGGGTTCTGTCTCAGTCCCCTGCCCCCTCCAGGCTACCAGTCCCACATGCTTGTCTCCAAGCCTGACTGTGTGTAACTGCATGCACACAAGGTACTGCATTATCAGAGTCATTCCTTATCAGGACATCTGCAGGGATATCCACACACACACCTACTTGCTTGTTTCTTTTCCACCCTCCCAGTCAATGTGAACCCTAGCCAAATGTATTTGGAATGAGGTCCCTCCTAAAGCTCCCTTAGACCCATGTACAGCACTGGGTATCCCTTTCTAGTGCAGTGATACCCTGCTTGCTAGGTATAGGTATCCATTTTTCCCCAACTCATCTGTGGTATTACATTCTCTATCTGCCAACCATATTCTCATGTCCTCAGGCAAATTGCTAAGGGCCTGTTCCCTCAGCAAGAGGTCTGCCAGCCCTTCAATAGTGGTGACCTGACAGCCACTCTCCCACCTATGAAAATAAGTGCTTAGTTCAGCAATATATTCACACACACTTTCATCTGCCTTGCGTCCATGCTCATGAAGCTTTTTTTTTTATAAGTTTCAGGTGTTAAAACACTCTAATAAACAATTTTAACAGTATTATAATTTTAAGCAATCAGTATCAGCCAATTTAGAAACAGCAGTTGCAGCTTTACCATGGAGTAAGGGCATCAGGAACCATACACAGAGCCCTTGTTCAACATTATACTGTCTACATACCCTTTCAAACATATGAATAAAACTATCAAAATTATCACCGTCTGTAAATTGTAGTAGAAATGTACTGACCTTTATTGCTTCTGGGGTTTGGTTATTCCCTTCCCCATTACCTCCATGACCCCGGTGAAGAGTCAGTATCTCCTTTTCACATTGCCTCTGCCTCTCATTTTCTTCAGCTTGCAGATGTTTCAGTTTCTCTGCTACTTCTAACTCAATTTGTTTCTCCTGCTGCAGTCACTAATTTTCTTCAGCCTCCAAATGCCGCATTCTCTCTGCTGATTCTGTTTCCAAATGTTTTGCCTCCAGTTTAATTCTCTTTAACTCCAGATGGATTTTTAAGTCCTCTGAGGCAAAGGGCCCATTTTCTGAGAGTTGTACATCCCCAAGGCCAGTCTGGTTGTCTTCCTGGTTGCTGGTCTGTGATGCAGCTGTGGCTAAGGCTGCAATCATTTCTGCTTTAGTCAGGGTGGCATGCACTAATTCTTTGGCTTGGCACATCTCAGCCAACTGGCTCCTTGTCAGCTTCCTATACTCCTCTGCTGACATTGTTGCCTGCTCTCCCTGATACTGGTTTAAGCACTTGGGCTTGAGGCCAGTTATTTTACATTAAGAGGGTTCGTGTTCTGCACTCTTGTGGGAGGAGAGGCTGGACTCTGTCCTTCTGAGCTGGGAATTTCTGGTTAAAGCTTATAGTGCCTGCATATTTGAACAGCTTCTTACTGAAATTGGTACACCTCGTTTGCTGTAGCATAGACTAGATCCAGGCCTGCTGAATCTAGCTTTGTTTGTATAACTTGAGCACTAATCCAGGCATTCTTTAAAGTATTCAGTTGTATTTATTACTGCTGGTAGTAACTTGATTAAAATGTAGCTATCATTTCTAAGTCTTTTGGATTAAGCACTTGGGCTTCAGACCAGTTGTTTTACATTAGGAAGGTTTGTGGCCTGCACTGTGGTGGCAGGACAGGTAGCTTACATCCTTCTAAGTTGGGAACTGCTGATTGAGAGCTCAGTGTCTGTTATTCTAAAAGTGTATTAGTTCTGGTTTAAGCACTTGGGCTTCAGGCCAGTTATTTTACGTTAAGAAGGATTGTGGTCTGCACTCTTGTGGGAGGAGAGGCTGGACTCTGCCCTTCTGAGCAGGGAATTTCTGGTTAGAGGCTTATAGTGCCTGCATATTCTAACTGTTTCTTACTGAAATTGGTACACCTTGTTTGCTGTAGCATAGACTAGATCCAGGCCTGCTGAATCTAGCTTTATTTGTATGCTTGTTGTTTGTTTATTTCCCTGAAACGCTAATTCCACCTAAAATGCGGCCTTTTAGCACTTCTGTGGATCCCTAGTGATATCTGCATTGCTTACTGTACTTATTTCCTTGTTTCACTTGAAAGAAAGTTACTGTTTGTCGTTTTTGCATTTAAGTTACCTGTAACACATTGCATTTAAGTTACCTGGCACTTGCTCACTAAAGCAATTATATAAGTCAGCTCTAAAAAATTAAAAGCACTACACCCTCACAAACTCCCCTTGAGTACCTTGTTCCCCATTGGCCCTTTTTTCAATTATAAAGGAATTCCCAATACTATTCTAGCATGTCCAAAGGTCAGTTGTCAATCTCCTCTCCGGTCCAGCTGGTGAATCTGGGAATCTTGAGGCAATGTTACAACTGCCTCATGTACACAGACGACCCTCTCCTCCTCCCAACAAATTTCAACACATGTGAGAGATGCAACCATATAGCCAAACTGGAGGCTAAGCTCTCTCAACTTAGTACTGGCGTAACCAGTCAGGAGGAGAAGGAAACCACACTCACTACAATTCCAGTCTCACATAGACCTACCACGACAACAAACCAAACACATAAACACACAAAAACATACTCGGAGGCTCTAAATAAAAATCTGCCTAAGCAGCAGAGACCTCCAAAGCAGACACCCAAGCAACCGCTACCCCAAAACAAAACACGTGCAACACATAGCTCACAAAGCCAGTGTGCCGAACAGTCACAGCCCTTAAGGCTAAACAACACACCTGATACACTTGTAATAGGTGACTCTATCGTCAGGCACACTGGCGTCCAGCTCACCAGGCTGAACAAGGAGAAGGTCACGGTGAGCTGCCGGTCGGGCGCTAGGATCCGCCACATAACACAAGCACTCAGGTCACTCCAAGGCAAGTACAAATATGACTCAGTCATTGTCCATGCTGGTGTGAATGACCTGAGACGTACCTCCCTGGACTACATGAAAAGAGACATAGAGGAGCTCTCTGAGCATGTAGCCCAGGCCAGTATGACCCTGACCTTGAGTAGCATCTTACCCTCACCAAGAATGATGCCACAATATGAAGACAAGATGATCAATTTCAACAATTGGCTTAAGTGTTGGTGTCATTCAAAGGGGATCCAATGCCTGTCAGCCTGGGATGACATGCTCGACAAGCCACGATGCTTCGCTAGGGGCGGCTTGCACCTGTCACCCCTGGGCTTTTGGATATTGGCAAAGGCTCTTGCTACCCCATAGTGCCTTTTTAGGCAAGGCTCAAAGACAAACCCACCTCCATAGGTATCACAAGGGATAAGAAACTAAGAGTAATGCTACTCAACGCCAGAAGTCTGAACCTCAAGATGCACGCACTCGAAACTCTCCTTAGCATGGAGAACATCGATATCTGTGCAGTAACAGAAACCTGGTTCAAGGCTCCTGAGAGCACCCCAGCACTACCAGGTTATACCTCATACCATGCCTTTCGGCCCCAAAACTTGGACCGAACCACAAAAGGAGGGGGAGTATCAATATTCGTCAAAGATACCCACACCTCCAGGTTGGTGGCACAGCACGAAGCATCAGAGACTATCCATGTGCAACTAACTGTGGGTAAAACTGCCTTCCAGTTTATAGCCTGCTACAGACCACCCTCCCAAACACAGGAACACCACTTGGCCTTCCTGAGAATACTGGAAAATATGAAGGTCTCTCCAAACACCATTATATTGGGCGACTTCAACTACCCAAACATAGACTGGGAGCATTACTCTAGCTCCAACACCCTAGCCCAAAGGTTCCTAGAATTTATAAACTCAAATGCTATGGAACAACTTGTTACCACTCCCACAAGAGGGAAAACATACTGGACCTGATCATCACCAACATGGGGACACTATGCTCCACACCAGAAGTGTATCCCTCACTGGTAAGATCAGACCATAAACTAATCTCACTGGATATTCACATCCCGACCCCATGCCCAGAAAACCACAGTGAAAAACTTCTCTAAAGCAAATTTCACACGCCTCAAAACCGAGGCGAAATCCTTCAAAGCCCGGGCCTGTGGAAAATATGGCCCAGACCGCAGAATCCTTTATAAACACATTCTATGAACACCTTCAGGAATGCATGGATCATGCAATCCCAAATAAAACCAAGACCCAATCCTCCAAAGGCAGACGTCCTGTCTGGTGGACCCCAGCCATAAACAAACTATACAATAGAAGGAGGAAGCTACTACATGATAGAGCAAAATCCCAAAAAGGGAAGGCATCTCTGATCAGTATTAGCAAAAAACTACGGGCACTCATAAAATCGTCTAAGGCCAGCTTCGAGAGAAAAATTGCACAGGACAGTAAGGATAATCACAAGGCTTTCTTTAGTTGTGTTAGGAACCTGGGTGAGAATTCCCAGATATGCTCAGAATTAGTCCAAAATGACAAAAAATACACCGAGCCCACAGACATTGCCAACATCCTAGCTGACAGGTTCAGTGCAAACTTCTCCCCCCTCTCCCCACCAAAAGGGCAAATATCTATCCCAACAGAGTGCTGCCCCCCTGACATCTTAGATGCTCAGGTAAGAGCCGCCCTCTCCAAAGCAAAAAACACAGCATCAATGGGACCAGATGGTGTCCCGGGCTGCGTCCTACATGAACTCCAAGAAGAGCTAAACCCAAACATAAAACTACTGTTCAATCTTAGCCTTACTACAGGATATGTACCCAAAGAGTGGCGTACAGCAACAGTGGTCCCTCTCCACAAAGGTGGTGCCTCAACGGATCCTGGAAACTATCGCCCCATAAGCCTGACTAGCTTGGTCTGCAAAGCTATGGAAAGGATCATCATGGACTTCATAAATAAAGATATTGGGGACCTACAGACACTGGATCCTACCCAGTTTGGCTTTGTTAAGGGCAGATCCTGCCTCGTAAACCTGGTTGATTTCTTTGAAACAGTCACCAAGGCCATTGACGAGGGGAAGGTGGTCCACACAGCCTACCTGGACCTCGCAAAAGCCTTCGATACAATACCCCACTCGGGCATTATAGATAAGCTCACCAGCTTAAATATAAACCCCTATGTCACTAGATGGGTTGCAAACTGGCTCAAGGACAGAACCCACATGGTTAGAATTGCTGGAGCCATGTCAGACTCCAAACCAGTTACAAGTGGCATCCGACAAGCCTCAGTCCTGGGACCTCTCTTGTTCGGTATATATTTCTCAGTGGTACAGGCCAACACGGAAGGACTGTGGCTGACCAAGTTCGCAGATGACTGCAAACTGGGCGCCATAATCAACTCTCCAGCTGACACAAGCATCCTCCAAAAGGGCCTCATAGAAACAGACAACTGGTGCCAGAGCCATGGCCTCAAGCTAAGCGCCAAAAGTGTATAGTCATCCCCTTTGGCAAAAACAAAGTGCCCACAAATTACCACATAGGTGGTAATCCATTAAGTACAGAAGAAGTCATTAGGGACCTGGGGACCCAAGTTGATAACAATCTCTCATTTGACAACCACGTGGCCAAAGTGGTTAGAAAAACATTTTATATAGCCCACATAATCATGAAGGGATTCACATCTAGATCAGGGAGGTCATCGTACCTCTTTACTCATCCCTCATCAGGCCCATAATTGAGTACAATGCCCCTTTTGGGATGTACCTTACCAGACACCTGCAGCAACTGGAAAGACCCCAAAAGAACCTCACCAAGAGGATCAAAGGGCTCAAACAGATGCCATATGCTGCCCGGTTAAAGAAACTCCAGCTCTACTCAGTGGCATACCGCCTGCTCAGAGGCGATCTGTGCCTGGCGTATAAAGCCATGTCCAACTCGGAATTAATGGACATGCTGCACCTCAGAAAATCCAAATCCCATCGAGCTACGTGCTCGAGACTTGAACCTCAGCACTGAAATAAATAGAACATGCTGGAGGGACAGATTCATAACCCAGAGGCTCCCTTCACTCTGGAATAAAATCCCAGTCCAGGTTAGGCAGAGTCCCACATTGACTCTCTTCAAGAGGAATCTTGATGAGTGGATGGGAGATCATAGGTTTACCCCGGCTATCACTTCTGTGTCACTGTTAGACAGAGGCACAGTATACTAACCTCAAAAAAAGGCATAGCAAAATTAATTTAAAATGGGTGGCAAAAGCCAAACACACTCTGGCTAGGCTTATAAATGCCCTAGGGCAGATAGCCTAGTATGAACCTATGAACCTATGAACCTATGACTAACTAAGCTAACAAAACAATAAATAAAGCTATCGTGATATGAAAGTCTGAATGTCTACCGTGTGGCTTCTTGGGAGTATAAACACCTACTTTAGTGACCACTGTTTACAGGCTCAGGAATTCAATATCCACACCACTGAATTCCAGTATGTGATGTGGTGATCCCACCATTGCCAGCCAATAATTTGATGACCCACCACTGGACCAGTAATCAAGAAGCCTCAATCCTCACCACTGGCAACAGTGGGGGACATACTGTGGGAGAATGACAAGTACACACACAGTATTTCCAGACGCAGCTCTCTGCATCAAGTGCAATTTTCCTTAAGAGCGCACAGAGACCTCAGTCAGTCCGAGGCTGGTTTTTCGCTCTTTCTCGAGATCCCCAGTAAAACTCCCCACTGGCACTGCAATAGAGTTGAGATCTCAGCTCAGTGGCCAAACCAAGACCTCCAGCAGCCTCTCTGTCCAACCAGTGCTTCATGTCCCTGCCCAAGTAACTGATGCACACACTCTTTGAGGTTTATTTTACACACACACAGGTTTACTAGCTATGCCCCTTTTGCCCAGATTTTAAGGTAGTTATCACTGCCACCAGCCAATTCCTTTATCAGCTACTTTAAGGCCCTTAACAAAGGGTGTCCAATTTTACTGGGTAATATTATGATTAATACAAATGGTAGTTTGACCATGAGGAAGGCTATTAGGAGTGGCCCACACAGTGTCACCAAATAAATATGCAAGTACTCTCAAAACTTAAATATCTCTAGACAGATCAGCCACAATGAAAGGTTTAAATGTATTTAATAATAAATAATAAAAGAACAAGAAAATACTCAGTATACATTTACAGTCACTTCAGAATTCAAAAATCACATGAAAGATTTAAAACTTTGCAGGACAGTCTCAAATAAATAAAGAAAAAATATCTAAACTAAGTGTTGCTATATTCCTGACTATGTCCACGAGAATTACTGTGCCCTTACTTCATCAGAGCAATGCAGATATGTGGTGAATGGTTCCTGTTGTTGTCAGGTCCAAGACAGAATACAGAATGCATTGTCTCTCTCAGAGAGTTTTCAAATTAATATCTCAAATATTACTACTGGGATAGCTTGAAGAATGACATAATTTCTTGTCATCTGACTCTATCCCAGGTGAAACCCCCACTCCTGGAAGCTGGCAGTATTTAGCATCTACCTGTGAAAATACATAGACCTCAGATCTTTGGCAGATGCTAGACATCATAAAACAATTGCATCCCTTCATACTTTCAGAGGTAGCAGTTAGTTCACTCTGAAGACAATACAGAAAGCTTCTCAGCACAGACTCTCTGTCTGTAGCTGCAATGAAAACTGAAAGATACCATTTGTTATTGTGTAGCCAGAAAGTAATTTAATTTCAGCTATTTTTCTGAAGTTAACCTCCTGTATTCCAGTTTCCAGTGTTAAAATATATACATTTAAACAGTTACAATACTGCATGTATATTTCTGTTTTGTTCCAGTAGGGCACACTGTGGTTACCAGCAGTTTGATATACACATGACATACAGTTCAAATGCATTTGTAACACAAGCATCTTACATAAATCATGTTGCTATTCAATCATGTTGATATTCACAAATGACATATAATTATTTGCAAAATTCCAGATAGCTGTGCTGGCAGTATCCCCCTTTATTGCACCTTATCATAGCAGTGCTAGAGGAGTGTCAAAGTGCAACACAGGTGTTACATGCACTGACACTCATAAGCAGATTACCTCCAGTGAGGAGGGATAGGCCACCTCTCGCTAGACCCACACATGGCCCTCATCTATTGATGTCTGAGATGCAGTGTGCATATACATTTCCTGTTTCTCGCCATGTTCAGACCTCGGCAGTCATATCCTGACATACTATGTGCAACACTAGTTGGACCTACAGTGTGTCCCAACAGAGAAATGTCACAACATCCAGCTCAATGCCATAGCACAAAATGCATTGTGTTTCCACAAGTGATGGGGCAGCCAAAACTGTGGTGTAAGCCATCAGCATTGGCACCCTTGGCTATATTAGTATAATACTGACAGTTACTCCAGGGCATGTCCTAATGCGTCACCCTGATATTGTGACAATGATGCCCACTGTACTGACCATGACCTCCTCTACTTGTTAGCAGTGTATGACATATCTGTTGCCACACGCTCTCTCTTCTTGCATGGCTGACATGATAGACTGCCTATATGTTATGTCATGATGTATATATATGCCCAGGTTATCTCTTTTGTACTGTCAATCAAAAAAACTAAAAGACTGCAGCAGAAACACAGCAGGTATATAACAAAACAGGCTGCACACATTTAAAAGTACTTATCTCCATTAAAAGTCAGTATTTTTAAACGTGTGCTGCTTGTTTTGTTATAAACCCACTGTATTTCTGCTGTGGTCTTTTAGTTTTTTGACTGATAGATTTACAAGTACCGAGCAATTTATTGCAGAGGACATACTTTCCTTTTTTGCTATTTTTTGTATTGTATTGACATTTATATGCATGTATCTTGTTGTTACAGATGCCTCCATTTAACCTCCATTTCCTACTTGATGTACACCAAACGTATGTTAAAATCCTCATCATAGAACCTCTTGACTACATCACCTATTTTCTTCATATGACATTACAAGTGCTGTTTGCCAGTACTACATGCACAGCTATACTTCAGATAGGATACCATTGTTACATGTGGCACTTTATTGTGGTACTGCCACTGCCTCCAACTCAGCACCCAATGCACCTGCAGTTTCTCTTTGCACCTTTGCTATATGTGTCATTTAAAGTAATGGTCATGTGTGGCTTTCTAATCATACCTGCTCACACACATGCTTCCATACATATAGTGGTCTTACCAATACACTGTTAAGTGTCCCATGGCTGATGAGTCATACCTGTAATGAAGGTACTATAGTATTGCACTACATGTGCAGCTGCACAAGTCATGTTGTTGCAACCACATGTGTTTCATGCGGTTACTTTACATGTTACAGACTGAGACAGTCCTGGCCCATACGACTTGTATGTCCCTTGTCAGACATGTGGCTTTGTTGGCACACCTTACCCTTGTGTTACTATTGCAACTGCTGTATACTGTATAGCCTCATGTCCTACACAGTAATACATTCCTAAGCCAGCTTCCTACTGTAATTCTGTGTTATCATACAACCCCCCCCTTGTGTAGTTCCATCAGTTATACTACACCTCCTTTGCATACTCCAACAGACACAGTCATACACATATTTACACTCCTACATACGCCGACTCATTACAAGTATGCTGACAGCATCCATGGCCATCAACACTTGCTGTTCTATGCACAACATATGTGCCATACATATACACATATGGTCTCCACTGGCAGCTTGCCTACAGTAGTCCACTAGCAATTAGTAGTCTATAGTTATCCACATGTATTCATTTCATTTGTGTGTGTGTGTGTGTGTGTGTGTGTGTGTGTGTGTGTGTGTGTGTGTGTGTGTGTGTGTATATATATAAATATATATATATATATATATATATATATATATATATATATATATATATACATATACACATATATAATAACTTGCATATCAAAATGTTATTATGGTATGTAAGATGTTCCATCTAAACAACGTCCGGATTTGTTACTGTAGTTGTCAGCTGTGATGCCGTAATGGGTCAACACTGGATGAACATCAGTGGTTTATCTGCATATTTGTGTATGTGTCTTGTCATGACTCAAAGTACTGACCCAGACAGTGCCATGCCACCTGAGCTACTATATATGATATATATGATAGCAGTCACCATCACCAACACCTGGTTGTTCTCACCCTTGTGACATCCTGATCATCCTGTGAATGCTCTGATATCTCCATGTTAAATATCTGGTGCTCTTGGGGTAGGTCCCCCAAACCTATGTCTGGCAGACCACTGTGTTTATTTGTTAAAATATTTTGCAACATAGCACACACAGTGGCCATCTGTGATTCCTTTTCTAGTGTGCATTGCAGTGTACCCCTAGATGGTCCCGACATCTAAATCGTGATTTCAGTCTGCCAAACACTTGTTCAGTGGTGTTACATGTTGTGGTGTATGCTCTGTTGAATGCATCCTCAGCAGGCATAGATGGGGCTCTGAATGGTTTTATGAGCCTGGGTTCCAGTGGATAACTGCAGTTTGAAGAGGATCAGACATAATTACTCACATTGCTTAAGTTAATAGGTCTTGGTTAAGACTACATTATAGCTGTGGTCATATACTTACCAAGTAGGAGTCCCCCAGGGATGTCACTATGTTGGAAAGTGGATCTCATCACACTTTACCTTCAGCTTGTAGTGTCATGCCCACTACTGAGGTTTGTTGCCATAATATTAATAATGAGGCTGTCTGTAGATCCCACTACCTGACAACTGTGTGTTGGCCACACCTTTCTATTGATGTACCTTTCCACATCATCTGATGATGAAATTTTTAATGGTACATAGGTGCAGTCAATTTCAGTGAGGGCACAGAAAATTTTGCAATGTCATAGAAGGATTCCATGACATTCCATGGATGATGCTGGGAAGAAGATGAATTCATATACTTTTTAGCAAATAAGTACAAGGAACTGCCCTAGGTTGTGATTTGCAGCCTTCTGAGACAACCCTGTGGCATTACCCATATGCTGCTAAAATGTCTCAGAGGTAGTATACACACACAAATCTTTGTTTCTACATGGACGGGGTTACACTGCAGACTACATGATGATGTGGGGTGCACACATCCTTCATACAATCTGCACCAGCTTAATCTGAATCTATCAATGATTTCCTTTATGAGAGAGCTGACATAACTGGAGCCTGGCTTGGTGTTATGTTGGCTATCTTCTAGGATGCACTAGCAGGTCATCATCTAATGCAGCCTGTAGAACCCTAGCTTGTTGTAGTGCATTTTTATTTATTACTTTTTTGCAGAATCAGCAGGATTATAGTATAATTCATCTGAAATTGCTTTAGCACCTCTGGCCTACACCAAGCCCTTTCTTAAATGTGCCAGAGGAGTACACCAACAATTTTATGAGCTGGGTAAACACATAATGTTTTGGAATCCTTTTTGCACACATAGAGTCCACAATTACCCCACAATGAATACATTATTACTTGCACTTTACTTTTCCTTCTTCTTGGAATCACAGCCACCACTAGTCTTCCTTCATCGCACTGCATTAGAAGCAAATTTCTTTTGGAATCTGGCCCTTTATATTAAACAGAAATAAATATAACTGCCCCTGTGTGTAGGAAATAGGATTGGGGTGCATTAGACTAGTGACATTTTTACCGGACATCAATAAATAGTGATTTTTTTTTGCAAAAAAGTATGTAGATACCTTATATTTGAACTTACGCAGTAAATCTGAATGTAATAAAAATAATCTATAGGTAGTGACATTTTCTCATAGATGACAACAGTCTGGTAATAAGTTGATAAGTGATCAAATAGCATGTAAAGAGAAAAAACATCATAAAGACATACTTAACTCATAACAATATATGATATATATAATTTCTAATATGTGATATATAATATATATCATAATAATGGCATCTAACTCCAAGGAAGTCATTGCTCCACTGTGTTTGGCATTCATCAGACCTATCATTGAGTACAATGCCCCCATTGGTTTGTACCTAAACAGGCATATCCAACAAATGAAATGTGTTAATGAATCACTGAAGATGGTTAATATCTTCAATCACCATTTTATGTCCCCTGATTACTTTCCATATCCCTTCTATTGAGGGTCAGCAGAGAACCCCAGCTGGATGAAAGCTCAACAAGTAGAAATATGAAAATGACTGGATGAAAGCTCAAAAATTACAAGTAGAAAGATGAAAAATGCTATGAGTAAAATAAAGAGATCCTGTGCTATGGTCCAAATTAACTGCAGCTTAGGGAATTTCTTGCCAAACCATTGGCAGTTATGTTTAATCATTTATTACAGTCCAGTATAGTCCTTTGGACTGGAACCAGACAAAAGTAGTAACAATTTTTAAAGGTGGTGCTCATGGCCAAGTAAATAACTACATTTCTGCAAGTTTAATGTCTACATTGAGTAAATGTTTTAAATACGGTCTTGTTGAAATTTAAAAAGTGGCAGATCATATTATTCCTTGCTTATGGATGTGTATCAGCAGGGGTGGATTCTGAGCTGGTAGATGCACCATCGCCAGTCCAAGTGATTTATATGAATCAGTATAGCATTAGACTTGGAATTACCCCTTCTGTTCTTAGACCTGGCTAAAGTTTTGACACTCTGCCTAACTAAGATATTATTAACAATTGTCATGCCTGTTGTGCGTATAAATCAGTGATGCACTTGTTAAAAGCTAGGAAACAGAGGGTATTATTTTTAGGTAACTTATATTACTGGGCACCTGTTGGACGTCATTTAATGAGTATGTCTGTTTCATTGTTTCTGAGGTTCAGTGGAGGTTTGGATATTTAAGTATGCAGATGACTACATATCTGGTGGTAAAATGACATCTCAGGAAGATTCTAAAACTATTAACTGATATGTTAAGGAAAATCAGTACTTCAGTCACAAACTCAGAAATCAGTTTCACCAACAATAAATGTACAGTCATGCATTTTGTAACACTTAGGGCTTTAGCACCATTAAGCTTGCCTGGTTTTATATTTTTATAAATATTCAGTATAAAAGATCTTGGGATCACAATTAACTTAATATGACCTTCACTAATTGTGTATCCTCAATTAGAATAAAGAGTTTTAAAAATTATGTGGCTTGTGTAGAACGCTGTTACATCCAGAGATGGCTCCTCCCCCCGCTTCTTGTGATTAATTCACCCACTAATTGAATACAATGCAGCATTATGTATGCATAGTTACACAGGTGCTAATAAGCTGCAATTGATAAAGTGAAATTTTATGAAAAGAACATGATTATTCTGAAAGGCTGAGTTAAATTTATACAGTATTCATTAAGAAGAAAATGTGCCTGGATTTGAAATCTTTCAGTGACCCTAATTTTTCTGCTTTGTTAAAACTACACATTTCTAATAAGCAGCTTATACAAAAATTAATTTTTATCAAAGTAACAGAACTAGGAAGAAACACAAGTTTACTGCGCAAACTTTAGTGAGATTATAGAATTTTATACCTGTATATATGAGAATGTGCAGCTCTTTGTAGAGATTTAAAAATCATATCAGGATGTTGAAAGAAGATTCAGTAGTGGGTTGGAGTGTGGGCATTCCTAGTTTACTTTTAGCCTGAATTCAGGTACACATCAATCTACAAAACTGACAAATATGTGTAGTACTTCTGACAAGGAAAGCTGGTGTAGTACCTGAAGACTTGCAGAAACACTTATTTTGATGGAAGCAGGCCAATGCAGAACCAGCAGAGAGCAGCAGAATCCTTTCATCATACTGAAAATTGGTCTCACAGCCAGCCAGGGTGTTTCTGACATAAACATATTTGAACTGGAATTGCTTTTCTCTGTAATCTTTCAGGGGCTGGTTGAAAATGATAAAATCATTGATGCAAGCAAATAAATGTGAGCTGTAAAAGCATGTAGGGATATTAAACCATCACATAAGCATGATATGTGCATATGTACCAGCGATATTTAATAAGTTAGCAAGGCTGTATGAGATAGGAATAGCAAAAGAGGAGAATTCCATGCTGTTTGCAAAACTAGTAGTATATGTAGGTGTAAAGTGGAGGGAAGATAGAACCCTCTTTTAAATGAAGAGGCTCTTAGCATTTAAATACAGAGTAGTAGAAGTTATTTATTAAAAGACAAATGAGACATTACTGCTGCAGTTTTACTTATGTAACTTTGTACTGTATATCTATAAATAAATATTTGGACTAAATGCTGTGCTTGATACTTCCAGAATATTACACAGGTGTAGTGACAAGGGTGTACTTAAACACAAATGTATATTCAACGTCACTAGATATGCAAAATTTTCTCCTATTTTAGAGCTGCAGCTAAGAAAAAAATAGCTAATGCCATTAAGTATTCATATTTGGTTGCAGTTAAAATGATTAATAAATCTTGTTGAGCAGTATTAGAATCTTGCGCCTCCTACAGATGCTCCTAAAATGGTACAGCAGTACAGCCACAAAATATCAAGGTGAGCAACATGGACTGAAGTACCACAGAAAGTGAAAATAATTTAATCTATGAGCTGGTAGAAAGCTACTTCCTCCAATCCAGGGTTTGATTTCCTCAGCCTGCATTTGTCAAATGACCAAGACCGCTAACAACTGCTCCTGGATTGTCTTGAGAAAAGAGGGATATGTGTTTATTTGGCTTGTCTGCTTAACAAATTATGGAAAACAATGACAGGTGTCATCTGTTATATGCACATGACAATATTTCTGAAGTGGCAAGGCTTTATACAGCAATAATGCTACATATTGAACCTATAGTACTCCTGACAATGACATGCACATGTGTTAGTGTCTACGAATCATTGATCACAGCTTAGAGAAAATTA
Source organism: Protopterus annectens (assembly GCF_019279795.1). Lineage (NCBI taxonomy): Eukaryota > Metazoa > Chordata > Ceratodontiformes > Protopteridae > Protopterus > Protopterus annectens. The sequence continues at coordinate 1,529,219,921 of NC_056729.1, forward strand.
AGATGTCTAGCTGCAAGACTGAGGACATATATGACATGATAGGGACAAGACAGCAGGGGATAGATAAGAGCAGTTGAAGTCTACGTACTAGAGACTGATAGTACTGAGATGATGGGGCTACATTTAAACTTAGTATGTGAGGACGGCATGGTGCAGTGAGTAATGGGAATGCAATTAAACTCTTTTTAATGGTATCTGAACAATGGGGGGATGAGGGGAATGCAGTTAAACTCTATGTACCACAGAATGTATAGTATTAGGGCATTGGGGGTTGGAGGTTGGCATAATGTTTAAGGTATGTACCTTGCAGATACAGGGTATAGGGTTTGATTCTCAAGTTTGAACTGAAACTGGCTAGGAATAAAATAGCCTGCAAGGGCAGCTAGCATAGTATTTACATATGAACAGTATGAACCTATATGGTGAATACAGTTAAACACTAGGTGCTGGGGATTGAACACTACAAAGGATACAGGGGAACTGTACCTAAACACTGTGTGCCAGTGACGGAATAGTACTCAGGGTACAGGACAATTGTAGTTAATCTATGTGTTCCAGGGAGAGAACAGTACAAAGGGTACACAAGGATTGTAGTTAAACCCTTTGTGTCGGTAATAATACAGTAACAGAGATTGGGGAAGCCTGCTAACTTTGTATACCATTATATTCTGTCATGTATACAGGGAAATTGCATGGACCTCCCAGCAGTATAGAATGCAGGGACCCATGAGGGCCATGCACAAAGGATTCTCTTCATACATCAACTGACATGGTAAGAATATATCTGATAAAGCTAATAATGGGGACCTCTCCTTAATGGATCTTGTGGCTGAGTTAAATCTGATGCAATAAGTCACTAATGTGGAAGGAACCAGAGGATAACAGAAAAACTAGCTAAGAAGATTGAGTCCCAAAGAAAAGTAGACAGATGAAGTCTGAATTCCAGAGTAGCGCTTGGGTCTACAAATGTCTGGGATGGGAGTATCACAGGCCCAAAAGCCAATGTGAGCAAGTCTGCCATGGGTGAGCCAAGCATGCATGGGATGCAGCTACTTCTAATGAAGAATAAACTTAACCACAGCCAGGTCAGAACTGTCAGGTCACATAGAGAACAAAACTGCCTCCTCATCTGTGATCCTCTTCAGTCCCTAGTTAGAGGGAGAAGCACTATTGATCCTTCCAACCCACAGGAGGCCTACCTCATAGGAGCCTCTAAAGGGAGCAACAATCCAGGGAGAGAAGAATCCTGTTAGCCCTATAAAGGCACTGAGAGACGAAGGAGCAGTTCAGCAATGAAAATAATGAAATCATCTAGAGATGTGGGAACAAGGAAACAAAGTTTGTCTCCATAAGAAAGTGGGGAAGGTTCCTGTCATCAACAAGCCCAGAGCAGCAGAATCCTTAGGAGAGATGGAGCCAACAGGAAGGCTGATTAGTCTGCCAAGCACAGTTTATCCATGTGATATGGACAAAAGCCATGTTGTGCATTAGAGATCAAACTACTTTTCTCATGTGACCTAGGATTTCTTTGTGATACATTTTTTAGGATTTTTAAGAAGAGGAAATATCACTACAGGTCTGAAATTAGTTGAGTCAGTTGATGGCCCACCTTTGTAGAGTGATATAATGTAAGACCAATTCTATATAATGGACATATACAGTTTCTTAATAGGCCTTTTAATGAGAAATAATACTGGGTAGGTAGGTATCACTGCTAGTATGCATAAGAAATCTGGAGGCATGTTATCTAGGTCTACAGAGGTTGTTTATATTTTAAGGAGAAATTGTTTACTTGAGAGACTGAGACAGAGCATATATTGAATGCACCGCAGGGGTAATGTTTCCTTTGGTTGAAGTGAAATAGCTGTTTGTATGTTTGTTAAAAGTAACAACAATGTTGTAGTGCTTGGAGCACTATGATTAAACTCCAGTATCATGAAAAACACAAACTAGTTAAAGGCTTCTGTATCGCAAGACCCAATCTTAACAACTGTTAAGCAGTTTCCTAATTGCTGTTAAGACTGGGTCTCACACTAAGCACTAAGACCTGATAGTAACATCATGGAAATGACAGTGCAGAATTTAAAACAGCTTTGTTTCTGCCTGCTGTCTATGCCAGTAATCTGCCCCTGACTTTCTCAAAACCTTTCTCTGACTTAAGACATATTGCTGTCTTTTTGACAGTGCTTATTAAGTGCTTTACAGCTTTGAAAGCCATCAAAACACTTCTCTTTGTGCTTTTTCCCCCTATCTATTGTAACTAGTTGTACATGGCGCAGTTACAGAATTTCGGTCACCAGTCCTAACCTATAAATATGTTTTTTTGATATGGACGTCAAGATTCATCTCTTGACCAAATAACTTGGCATCCATATCTCTGACACATAAGATAGAGGGCTAGGTTTGAGCCTTCAATCATAATCATAGTATTATTATTATTATTATTATTATTATTATTATGTATTCTCAACAAGGATGCCAAGTGAATCTTGGTGTCCACGTCGAGAACACATAATCGGTTAGAATCTGTGAGACACAATCATAACTCATTGTAGTAAATGGAGTTTTATCTAATCCATGTACTACCTGTTGCAAATAAAATTTAAAAAAAGTGTTTTTCCAGCTTAGAAAGGCAGTAAAGCACTTAGCAAGTACTTTTGCACAGAGAGCATGTAAATAAAATTGTTGGAAAGTCAGACACAGTTTTTAAATACTGCTCTAATTCAGTGTTGTTTTGAAAGAGTGTATTCAGGGCTGCTGAGGGTATTTGTTATGTGTACTTTGTCTAGGAGGTTTAGGAAAGTTACATTTAACTGCCTCAGCACATGTGGGTCTATATGTCTGCTTTGAACCGTGTGTGATGGGTACAGTGTGTGTACTACTGACAACCTGATTGACATTAGGAGTGCTTTTTGGGAGAGCTTTGCCTCCAGAGACATTGTGTAAATATATCTTTCATATATTATATCGGTTTGTTTGAGAATTAACTGGCTGTAAGTAAACATGAGACAATTTTACAAGATGGCTGCCTCAGGATTCCCATATACACCAAGATGGTAATGGAGATAGTGGGGAGGTTCATATCTATGACAACAGACCACTTTTATTGATTAGACAGTTGGTGTGAGACATTGAAAGCAGACGTAGCATGAGCAGCAGTACTAAACGTCTGTTCTCTTGAAGCTCACAATTCCTTCAAAATGCACTGAAACTCAATTCCTTGAAAATGCACAGAAACTGGGGGATTTCACAACATACTCACATACATACATATTTATGAATGTATATATTTATACATATCTTCTTTTTTGTTGTTTTACAAGGTAAATGAACTGTATGCCATACTCTATTTGGCTACAACACAAGTAACAAATCAAAAGAACACTTACATTTCTAATATTGCTCATGAAGAAATGTTATCTTATTTAATATGTTCAGACTGCATTAATACAGCTGCACTGTAGCTCCATTACTCTCTGCCTAACTAAAACATGAACTATTGCACAGTTCATAATGAGATAGCTGTCACAAAATGTTTTATCTCTTTGTATAGACATGGTGTAATACTACAAATGCTTTAAACCAATCTGATGATAGGTATACTTTCACCCACTGGAAAAAAAATATTTTATATATGCGTAGATAGAAAGAAAGAAAGATGCGCACACACACACACACACACACACACACACACACACACACACACACACACACACACACACGGAAACATCGTCCAGGCAGCAGCAAGAATGTCTCATATTTAAATTCTGTGCATGGAATTTGGAAAAGGAGTGAGCATCAGGTGCATGCTTTGAGGGATGCACAGATGCAGAGGGAGCTCTTAAAGAACTCCCTTAAAGGATCTGGCTCTGGTTTACTTTAAGCTTTTCACAGTTAAAATGTGAAAGGCTTTTAAAAGGCAAGACTGCACCCCCTTACTGTTTGCACCTGGGGCGGATCGCACCCTACACCCCTGAATTAGTACACCTCTGCTGTAATATGACTCCTTTCTGAGGCAAGATAGCATGTGATTCTTTCCCTGTGATATGAGTTTTTTCATCCACAGCACTGTGGTTAACGGACGTCAATCCCAAACAAGTTCTTTGTGTGACCCGAAATGCACAGGTGGTCATTTGGGCCTGATTTGCTTTCTTATTGGACAATGCTAGAGACCGCATCAGGATTGTGTCTCTAGAGGTCAGGTGCTATGTAGAACATTCCTTCTGCTTCAGGGATATAGTGACATTCACTTTACTGTACTAAGTAAGGTGTTAAGAAGTGGTAGTTGTAGAACAATGTTCCACCCATTGTCTTGGGAATGTTCCATCCTCTCATTAATTCTATGTCTCTTCAATGAGGATAGGGATATAATTGTTTCTCTGGTTTCCACTTGCTGGCTGAGTGGAATAATAATTCAGTCTCCAGTCCGGGGACATTTCTCTAATCTGGCCAGGGATTTTTTTCCTTCTTTGGGTGACATCCAACCTATTTTTGATGTCTTACTTGTGTTACTCTTTTTTTTCTGATCCCATCAGCTTTCCATTTGGGTGTAGGGCAAGGGTTCTCAAGCTACTATAACATTTTTCATGGATAGAGTTTTTCCTACTACTGTCATGGTCAGCTGCTGTTGATGTCCTATGGTTCAGGATCCCTGAAAGACAGATGCCTGGTGTCAAAGCCATGGCTTGAAGCTCAATGCCAAAAAGTGCATTGTTATCCCTTTTGGTAAAAACTATGTACCCATGAACTACCACATAGGCGGTAGTCTACTTAACACTGAAAGTGTGATAAGAAACCTTGGGACACAGGTGGACAGTAGTCTCTCCTTTGATAATCACATCACCACAGTAGTCAGGAAATCCTTCTACATGGCACACCACATCACAAAAGGTTTCTCATCCAGGAAAAAAGACGTAATTATTCCCCGCTACTCATCACTCATTAGACCCATTATAGAGTACAATGCACCTTTTGGTATGTACCTCACAAGACATCTACAACAATAGGAAATGCCACAGAAATACCTCACAAAGAGGATTACTGGCCTCAAACAGATGCCCTATGCAGACCATCTCAAAAAACTCCAGCTTTACTCTATCACATATCGTCTGCTCAGAGGCGATCTCTGCCTAACATACAAAGCTATGTCAAACCCAGAGCTGTTGGACATGCTCCACGTAAAGAAATCCCAATCCCTCCGTGCTACACGCACTAGGGACCTAAACCTTGTCACCACAATAAACAGAACATGCTGGAGGGATAGATTCCTGTCCCAGAGACTTCCCATGCTCTGGAACAAACTACCTATCTATATCAAACAAAGCTCCTTATTAGCACTCTTCAAGAAAAATCTTGATGATTGGATGGGAGATAGGAAATTCACCCCGGGGATCACTTCTGTGGCTCTGCTTGACAGGGGCACAGGAAAATAATTTTCTTGGGTGGCAAAAGCCAGGGTACCATTTGGCTAGGCTTACATAGGCCCTAGGGCCAATATCCTAGTACCTACCTATGAACCTATGAACCAGCTTAATCTGAATCTATCAATGATTTCCTTTGTTGAGAGAGCTGACATAACTGGAGCCTGGCTTGGTGTTATGTTGGCTATCTTCTAGGATGCACTAGCAGGTCATCATCTAATGCAGCCTGTAGAACCCTAGCTTGTTGTAGTGCATTTTTATTTATTACTTTTTTTGCAGAATCAGCAGGATTATAGTTTAATTCATCTGAAATTGCTTTAGCACCTCTGGCCTACACCGAGCCCTTTCTTAAAATTGTTGGTGTACTCCTCTGGCACATTTATGAGTTAGGTGAACACATAATGTTTTGGAATCCTTTTTGCACACATAGTCCACAATTACCCCACACTGAATACATTATTACTTGTACTTTACTTTTCCTTCTTCTTGGAATCACAGCCACCACTAGTCTTCCTTCATTGCACTGCATTAGAAGCAAATTTCTTTTGCAATCTGGCCCTTTATATTAAACAGAAATAAATATGACTGACCCTCTGTGTAGGAAATAGGATTGGGGTGCATGAGACTAGGGACATGTTTAATGGACATCAATAAACAGTGATTTTTTTATTGCAGAAAAAGTATGTAGATACCTTATATTTGTTCTTATTCAGTAAATCTGAATGTAATAAAAAGAATCTATAGGTAGTGACATTTTCTCATACATGACAACAGTCTGGTAATAAGTTGATAAGTGACCAAATAGCATGTAAAGAGAAAAAACATCATAAAGACATAGTTGACTCATAACAATATATGATATATATGATATATATATAATTTCTAATATGTGATATATAATATATATCATAATAATGGCATCTAACTCCAAGGAAGTCATTGCTCCACTGTATTCAGCATTCATCAGACCTATCATTGAGTACAATGCCCCTATTGGTATGTACCTAAACAGGCATATCCAACAACTGGAACATCCACAGAGGTTCCTCACTAAAAGAATACAGGGTGCAAGTAAAATGTCCTATGTAGACTGCCTGAAGGTCCTATCCCTGTAAGATCTTTGCCTGGCATACAGGGCTTTGTCATATCCCACAATGGTGGACCTCTTGCATAGCCACAAAACAGACAGCACCAGAATTACCCGTTCTAAAGACTTAAACCTTGCCTATGATATAAATAGGTCCTGCTGGAGAGATAGGTATGTATCTCAGAGACTACCCTGTCTATGGAACAGGTTCCCCATCCATGAGAAGCAAAATTACTTCCTAATCCAATTCAAGTGCAACTTGGACAATTTGGTGGGAAACCAGAAATTCATCCCTGGTTTGGCACCTATGTCTGTAATGAACACAGTTAACCTGTAAATGGTTCCAGCCCCTGGCCCATGCTTACACTTACCAAGGTTATCAGAGCTTGTCAGAGATTCGGGATGCTTGGCTTGGCTTAGAAAGGCCCTTGTGGTCTTTAGCATAGTAAACACCTATGAACCTATGACCCTATGAACAAGCCATAATATGCAGACTTAAATTTTCTTTTTCTTTCTTCTCTCAAAACTTTTTTATTTTTCAAATACATTTGAATGAATTCCATAGTATTTATACATAACATCTTAAATAACTATGTACACTATTTACATTAGCCTGACACTATAACAGATCTTAGTGTATACAGTTACTTTATAAGTATGTCCAGTCCATTATCAGAGTGTCTGATCAACTATTGTATAGTGTCAATCAACGATAAGACTTTTCCCCAAGGGTTGTTGATAAATGGCTTTGGATAAATTCTTAGTTCTTTAATTTTAATTTCCAATAATGTTGTGGTCTTCAGTAGGCTGTAGAGGTCTGCCAAAGATGATATTGTGTTTGTATTCCATTTTCTTGTTATACACTTCCTTGAAATTGCAAGTATAGTCCATACTAGATACATGTTTGACCTATTCAAATGAGGACCTTCGTTCACATTTAATAATACAAGATCTTTAGTTAAATAAAATGATTCATTAAATAAATCTGGTAGAAAGTTATTAATACCATTCCAAAATGGCTTAATTTTAACACAATCAAAGAAAATGTGGTTCCAATCTGCAATGTGTAGTTGCTCACATCTCCAACATATTCCTTTTATGGAAGAACTAATTTTACTGATTCTGTCTGGGATTAAGAATGCTCTGTGCAAGCATTTCCAATGAAAAACTTTCCAGTATTGTGTAAAGGATGTATATTTTATAGATAATAAGATATTTGTTTTAATATCTTCAGTTAACTGTATTGAGTGTCCTTTTGTTATTTATTTCCAATAGGAGGTTTTGGGTGTTGTTTTATAGTTTATCAATATTTTGTAAAAGTTTGAAATATTATTTTCCATGTCAAAGTCATTATATATGATTTCATATATGTGTTTTATAAATTTAGGTATTTCTTTAAATGAGGAATTGTTAATTATTCTACTTAAATCTTGCGAATATGACAGAATTCTCTGTAAAGTTAGTCAGTCCTGTTGTGGAATTTTGCATGTTGTTTGTATTTCTTGCATATCTAAAACTTTTAGTTCTTTGATACATTGGAACCAACAAACAAATCCTTTCTGTTCCCAGGAATTAATAATTTCTCTGTATAATTTATTTGGAATGTTCTTTGTGACTGTAAATGGTGTTAAAAGATCAAACCAGATTTTTAAATCTATATTTGCATTAATAATTTTCCTAAATGAGTCAATGTAATAATTAATCATGCAAGTTTTAGTGCGTTGAGTTATGTTATATTGCGTACTAATACATAATATATGCCATGGCAAATTGTTTTTATCTGTTATTTGAATTTTTTTGTAAATAAAATTAATTTATTGATATTACAGTTAGTAATTATTTCCAATTTGCAGAGTAATTTGGACTTATCCAATCTGAGATTGTTTTAGATATTGATGCTTTTATATATGTTTCTATATCAGGAAAGTTTAATCCTCCCTGTTTCCATGGTCTGATATGATGTATTAAAGCTATTGTGTTTCTTTTGGGAAACCATAAAAATTTTACTAGGCATGAATTTATTTCTTTAAGTATATTCCTTTCTGGTAACAGTTGTATTGCCAAGGCTATATATAGGATCTTGGGCAGTAAAACCATTTTTATTAAGTGTAGTATATCTTCAAATGTTAATATTATTTTGTTCCATTTTTCCACAGAGGTTTTAATATAATTTTAATTATATTGATGAACTTATTGCAGTTTTTTAGACTAATTCATTATTATCCTTGCATAACTCAATTCCTAGATATTTTAAGATAGATTCTTGTTTCCCTATGATGTGATCCCCTTTAGTCTACAGTTCTTTTTTTTAATTTAAAAATAAAAATTTTGATTTTGATTTATTGAAATGGAGTTCTGAAGTCATGTGAAATTTGTCAATTAATATATCTAAAAAACTAATGTCTTTCAGCTTTTAGTTAGGGGTCACCACAGTGGAACCCCAGTTCGCTAATGATTGGCAGTGGATTTTTATGGTGCCAAGGTGCTAGCCCAACTCCCAACTTTCAAGGAAGGCACACCCATTCACACACGCACCTACCTGCATGTCTTTATACATCACTCGACCATAGGGAGAACATGCAGACTCCACACAGAAGGCGCTCCAGATGAGAATCAAACTGAAGACTCTCTTGCTGTGTGGTGACAATGCTGACTGCTGCACCACCGTGGCCTAATTAATATGTCTAATTCTTTTAATGTCTCTTCTGTATTAGATAGTGTTAGTAATATGTCATCAGCAAATAGCATTACTTTAGAATTGTATTGTTCATAAACATCTATTCCTTTGATTTTTATATTGTTACGAATTGAATCTGCCAATATTTCAATAGCCAGAGCAAAAGGAATCGATGACATGGGACATCCTTGTTTAGTGCCTGTTGTTATATGTATAGATTCAGAGGCAAAAGGACCTAACTTTACATATGCTAAATTATTTGTATATATATTCTTTAGGAGATGAACAAATGATGCAGGAAATTCAAATAGCATTAGGATTTTGAATAAATAGTCCCAGTTTAGAGAATCAAAAGCTTTCTCTATATCTAAGCCAATTATGAGTGTTTCTTTATTTTCTTTATTAACATAATCTATAAGAGAAGTTATCCTTTTAATATTGTCATGTGTGTTTCTATGATATCTAAATCCAGTTTGATCATTATTTATTGTTTTGGATAGTGCTATTTTCATTCTGTTAGCTAATATTGTCATAAATATTGTATAGTCATTATTTAATAATGATATAGGTCTATATGAGGTATAGAGGTTTGGGTATTTGTTTTCCTTTAGGATTGGTGTGATTAAGGAATATCTCCAAGAGGATGGTATTAAAGCTTGTGACTGAATTTCTAATAGAGTTTTATGGAAGAGGGATAGTATCTTTGAAGGAAAAAGTTTATATATTTCAATAATTATGCCATCTATACCTGGAGCTTTAATATTTTTACCCTCTTTTATTGTATCTGTAATTTCTTTGTAAGATATGGATGCTTGCAGATCTAGTTTTAATTGTTCTGTTTTTTTTATATTAGAACATTTTTCATCTAGATTTAATTGATCGATATGTATATTTTCTTTTTGGAAATGTTCCATATATGATTTCTAAAGGCATTAAGAATGTCACTTATATCTGAGACATATTTCTTTTTCTTTTCATGGAAGATACTTTTAATGTTATTAGCTTTTGATTGTATTTTGATTCTTGTAGATAAACTATGTAGATATTTGGGAGAAGTGGCCAAGGTATTAATTTTTAGTTTTCCTAAAGCTAAACTAGTTTTATGTGTTAGAATTTTGTTGTATTTATTGTTTAATACTTCTACTTTCTTTTTCATCTCCAACTGATTTTGATTTTTTTCAGCTTTTACTGACAAAAGTTTGGATTGTAGATCTAATAATTCAGAATCCCCTTCTCTATTTTTTATACCAAGTTAGGGTTTTACCATATATGTAAGCTTTTAAGTCCCATATCATTATTTTATTTATCTCTGTGGTGTAATTAATATCTAAGAAGAACTCTAAATCAGATAATAACCAGGGTTTGAACTCTTTAATTTTCGTTATATATGCTGGAATTTTGGAGTTAAAGATTAATGGTTTGTACCCATTTTGAAGTTTTAGTATCAATGAATTGTGGTCTGAAAAGGGGCAGAGAGTGATCGAGAAATTAATGATTTTAGACTGTAAGTCATGGGCAACAAATATTTTTGCTATTCTAGTTTGGGTACCAAATCTGTGATCTTGATGGGAAAACAAGAAAGATTTATCTTCTTTAAATTTGAAAGTATCTACAAGATAAAATGATTCTACCCACTTGTTTAAAGCTTTTGATACAGCAGATGTACACAGTGGTCTTTTATTTGAAGTTTCAGAAATATCAAATATACAGTTAAAATCTCCTCCTAATATTAAGTTCCTTTATAATTATTGGAAATGAAATCCAAGTGTTTTTTAACAGTTCCTGTTCCAATGCCTGGGAACCAGTATAGATTGGCTAGGGTCCATATTCTGTTATTATATTTAACTATTACTAATGCCATAAGGCCTTCTTTATCTTCATACTTGTAAATGATTTCTGGGATAATCACATTTGTTTTCCATAAAATTGCTACCCTTTTTGTCTTTGTCTAATAAGTAGATTGTGCCAATATCATTTATTCCTTAGGATTCCATTTGTAATTGTCATTTGTTTTGAAACGAGTTTCTTGAAGGAAGACAATTTGTGCTTTGTTCAGTTTTAAATATTTCAGTAGATTTGATCTCTTGTTAGGATTGTTTAAGACATTGGTTTTTAAAGATCTTTCGGCTTTTCCCAGTTAGGGGTCGCCACAGTGGAACTCCGGTCTGCTAATGATTGGCAGTAGATTTTTACGTACCGAGTTGCCAGCCCTGACGTACAACCTTCAACAAAGGCACACCCATTCATGCATGTCTCCGCACAGAAGACGCTTTTAGCTGAGAATCAAACAGGACAATGTCTTACTGTGAGGCAACAATGCTACCTCAGCACCAGACATTGGTATTTAAAGATAATAAAGTTAAATTCATCTTAGGTTATTTAGACTATGTATTTTTTGTTTTATTGTAACTATTAAACATTTTCCTCTGCTAACTATAAAGTATATGTTTCAGCTTTTAAAGTAAAATATCAATTTTATACTTTGAGTGTTTACCAATAAAGTAATGTTTTGGTCAAGCATACTAAAAATGTTTTTGTGAAATAACAAATTTAAATTAATAAATGTTAACAAAGCTAAGATCCGCACTAGCCATGGAATGAAAATCATTCCTAATCTGATGGCTAAACCTAAGTCCATCAGATTATCACTCATACCTTGACAATCCAGAACATCTGAGCTCCATAAATTGACTTATCATATGGAGAATATTTGTAATAGGAATAAGCAATATTTATATTATTTTGAACAAGTATAGTACTATTGTAGATTAGACTGAATTCTAATACAATATAAATGTTGACTTAATGTATAAGCAATTAATATTTAAATGAAAGGTAGATGACAAGCAATTCAATCATAGTAAAGTACAATGTATCATATATAAAACCTCAATAAAAGATTATAGCACACAGTTATTTAACATATTCATCCTTATTGATGAAGTCTTTCAAAACGTATTACTTAATATAAATAGAGGGTAATAATATTTATACCTAATGTTTATAATGCAATGTATTTTACTGGATATATCAGAAGTTATATTTCATTGTTTGCCAGCATTTAAGTAATCACTTTGTTTGTTGCTGACTTACTTAAAGCATCAGGTTTGTTTTGTGTGAACATTGATGGAAGTTAGTGCATTTCAATTATCAGTGCATCCCTCTTCCCCCCATTTCCTACACATAAGTATTTTCATATCTATCATTTCTTATTATAAAATAAGTGAAATTATAGGTTAAAAACAACACATTCATTTATTGTGATTAATGAATACAAGTTCCCTTTCCATATTCATAAATTGCCGTTTTATGGCATATACTGAAAATTTTTAGATTTAAATGATAACATTTTATTTTGTATAATCAGCAAAGGTTAAACTGAGTGATTATTATCAATTTAATACTATTTGTTCAGAATGTGATTGTTACATTCTGTGACATTCCTAGTTCAGACTTCTATTGTTTCCTTTGAACAACTTTGTCAGTTTGATGACATGTATAAAACATTAGTTACCTTGGTGACAGCTTAAGTATTATGTATGGTCAAGATGGGTTACAAAACCACAATTCAAGTTAAAGCAATTATATGACTTGTTATGCATATTTACTTATATGAGAAAATCATCATGCTTCCCCTTGATGTTCAGTATAGTGTATGTCATTTATGACAAGCTAAAACAGTAGTGTTATTATACACAAACCCATGTTATTAAACTGAGTGTCTATTGTCAATTTAATAATATTTGTTCGGAATATGATTGTTACATTCTGTGATATTTCAAGTTCAGGCTTCTATTGTTTCTCTTGAATAACTTTGTCAGTTTGATGTCATGTATAAACATTAGTTACCTTGGTAACTGCTTAAGTATTATATATGGTCAAGATGGGTTACAAAAGCTACAATTCAAGTTAAAGCAATTACATAACTTGTTATACATATTTACTTATATAAGAAAATCATCATGCTTCCCTTGATGTTCAATGTAGTATAAGTCATTTATGATAAGTTAAGGCAGTAGAGTTATTATATACAAACCCATGTTATTAATTCCTGTCTTTAATATCTAAATTCATATTTCAGACTGTTTCATCTTATATGACGATTATATATTTTATGTCTAGATTTACTAAAATCATACATTACATGACTACTGTGTGTGTGTTTTGTTTTGATTGTTTTTTTTTTTTTTTGGCTGTTGCTTAGTTATTTGAGACACCACAAGCTGTAATGCTTATTCTTATTATTAGCTCCTTCCAAGCATGTTTATACAGTCCATAGGCTTTAAATTATGAGACCCTTCTAGTTTCTTACTTGTTATAAGTATATTTCCATCCTTACATACGCACATATCAGTACTTCAAGCACGGGCAACAATGCCCATCCAGTTTTTTCTGAATACCATTCACTAATTCATGTGGTGTGTTCCCCGGCTGTTCTTAAAATATCCAAACCAATATTTGTACTGTTCCATTTTACTAGCCTGTTCCATGCAGTGGCCACTCTGCCAGTGAACCACTCAACACACCTTCTATTCCCACAGATATTTCTACGAAGGAAATCTGATGATGCTCTAGCACTTCCCGGCAACCCCAAATGCCCCTAGAATTCACTATCCCTATATACCCAACACATCCAAGCAAGCTCACCTCCCAGACCACTACAAAGGGTACTGCACAAGACCAAGTGCTCTTAGTCTTTCACAATAACTCAGACTTCCACTCTTATGTAAGTCCTTAATGTGTTTGGACCAAAATACATTTTAAATATAAAATTGCACTTACTTTTTTTTTTTATCAAGAATCAACTTAATGAGCTAAACAAAGTGTTGGGAGACCATCACTATGTGTACATGTTGTTTTAAAAAAACCCTTTATTTTATATATATGTATATATATATATATATATATATATATATATTTTTTTTTTTAAACCAAATACTTCATTGCCGAGAATCATCTTGGTGGCTCCCCAGATCCATTAAGCATTATCGTCACTCTGTCTCCATTACCATAGCAACCTGGGAGCATCTGCTTCTGTTAGTGTGTCTGTGTACTGCATACCAGAGGCTCGCAATGCACCTGAAGCAAAGCTTCACTTCACTGCAACTTCAAGCCTAAATTACCTCCATTTCAATGAGGCAGCAGCCAGGAAAAGAACACAGAGCAAACAGATAAAAAAAAACTCCCAACAAACCGCCACAAGAGATAACACATTCTTCCAGCCTTCCCACCTCTCACTCAGCAGATTTATAAACAAATATTCTCTGCCAAAATATCTCAAATCACAGTTTTATCCACCCCCTTCCCCTGGATCCAGGCTAAAACACCAAATGTCTCTTCCTAATACACAAGCATCAGTAAACCTTGATCACAAGCCGCAACCCACAGCTTCCCAGAGACAAAAATGGCAACAAACAACAGCTGCCAGACACAGCTGCATCCACACACACCATATCAGGATTGATCAAACAGCACTCAAAGCTATGATACCTGCCATAGTTGATATTAACTATGTTTAGACAGAATAATAATGACATTTGTACTAGCTGCCAGACACAGCTGCATCCACGCACACCATATTAGGATTATTATGTGATACCTGCCATAATTGATATTAACTATATTTAGACAGAATAATGATGACAGGGCGGCCACGGTGGTGGTGTGTGCAGTTGCATTGCCAGCTCTCACAGCTCCCGGTTCGGGGTTCCGCTGGCTGGCGGGTGCCAGCGTGTCATGTCCTCCATCCCCTGTCCTCCTGGTTGGGTTCTCTTCCTGCTCCCGGTCCTCCCACATCCCAAAGACTGCTGCAAAGTGATTGGACCTTTAAATTGGCCCTAGGTGTGTGTGTGTGTGTGCCTGTGGAAGGTTGGAAGGGGCTGGCAACCCGCGTAAAACGTAAACACTGCCATTCAATGTGTGGACAAGGTGAGGTGATCTGCGGCCCCCCTGAGAAAAAAAAAAAAAGAAGAAGAAGAAGAAGACAGAATAATGATGACATTTGTACTAAGAGCTTGCTACTATTATTTAACCAGGATATACATGACATTTCTAAATCATACTTTAACTGAAGAAGGCATTAGTCTCCATGACAGCATTTGTTTTTCAAAACATCTGCTGTTACTGCTATTATATATATGATGTTAATTTGTTACATTTGAGTCTGAACTCTGATGAATGGTACCTTGTTGAATTAGTTAATTAATTACTTAAATTATTATAAGTAAAATCAATGAAAAATTAACAAGATAAGTATTCATTAGGTTCAAGCAGAGGAATAGAAACTTCTATGTTTGCATCACATGTTGCTTTGTTTGGCTTATATATAATGTAAATAGTAACCCATCTTGACCTACCTTACATACATACATACATACATACATACATACATACAAATGTTTCGAGCATGGGCGTTAAAGCCCTTCTAGCTTGCCAATATGCCAAAACACTTGTTCCCATAATAAATGTCTAGGCTGTTCTTAAAAATATCTAAACTAGTACTTGCTTTAATGTAATTTGGTAGTCTGTTCCAAGCATCAGCTACTCTGTCAGAGAACCAATTAATACACTTCTCATTCCTATAGAATCTTTTACATAGGTTATCTGATGATTCTCTAGTACTTTTTGATAACCCTAAACATTCCCAGAGGTAGTTGTCCCTAAATGCCCTATATACCTGAATAAGATCTCCTCTTAAATATCTATAAGAGACACTGTACAAGTTCAGATATTTTAGTCTTTCATAATAACTTAGATTTTCACATCCATGGATGCCCTTAGTATATTTCCGCTGTACTTTTCCTTTGTGAAGAATTATTGGACTCTTTGAACATTCTGAATAAATCATTAGTGTTTCTCAGTTGTTTAAGAAACCCTCCTTTTCTGTAAAATAAAAACAGATAACAAGTGAAGTACCATATCAGTTGATACTTTGAGAGATGTAGGTGTAAGAGTTATTTTTGGGGACTGCTATCTTGGAATCAGTTTTTTTGTTTCTTCTGTCTAGCATCAGTCCAAGGATTTGTTTATTTTATTCTTTTAAGAGGAGGGGCCATCCATTCCATTTCTTCTGGGATAGACACTATGTTGTTTTTGATGAATATAGTAGCTTCTTCTAAGTCATTACAGGTTCTCATCTCATTGGCAAAAAGTATTTTTATCTTGGCTGGAAAGCCAGCTGTGCTTTTATGTTTTTTTGTTTCAACAGTTTTATTATTGGCCAGCTTTTTTCCTTTGTTCTAGTATTCTGGAAGAATAATCATTGTCAAACCTTATCAGGCTTTGATTGTATTTTAAGAGTGATTTTCTCCAAGCAGATTTTAATATTAGTTCCTTGTCCAGAAATGAAAGAAATTGTATAACTATAGATCTAGGTGGAGCATTTGTTATGTGAAAAGCAGGTTTCCTCAGTGCTCTATGCGCCCTTTCAATTCCAAATGAAAGTCCCTCTTTCAAGTTTAAAAATTCAGGAATCCAGGTTGTTAAGAATGAAATAATCCCTGGGATTCAGCAAGCAGCCATGCAGGAATAAGTTATTCCTGCACGGCAGGGACCGTTCCTGTTGAGCATGGCAGCATGCCATGCATATGTATGAAGGTGCACTGCCGTGCTCTAAAACGGACATGACTCCATATACGATCATGGGGGGGGGGGGGAAGCAGAGCTTTCACAATATATATGCCCTGTGCACTCCAGAATTGCCTTTTGGCAATTTACAATGAGCGAGAATGCTCGCAACAGCCCCAACCCATCAGGATAACAAATCTGGTCAAAGTCATAAGGGACAATCGTCTCTACCAAGACAAATGTTGTCAGAATAACAGAAGTAGCATAAGCACATAGCGCTCACCTCCCAACCCGTCAGAGTAAGGAATGTGGACAAAGCCAAAAGGGACAATCGTCTCACAAACCAGAAAGTTGATAGAATAACAGGTTCAGCATTAGCAGGGATATTCTGAAGGGTGGAAATAAAATAACACAACAAATAATTATTGTTTTTATAAATGCGATAAAGTTTAAGAGTAGCTGTGCGGGTGTGCCCATTGCTTAGCTACGCTTAGTCCAGCTTAAACAGCACAAGAAGTTAAATAGCAAGAGACATCCAGCATATGCAGTATTTCAATAGTGTAGTGGTTAGAGCGTATGCTTTGCAAGCAGCCATTTCTGGTTTGATCCCACTATAACCAGTTTGCATTTTATATGTGAAAGCAGTACATAAACATTTAGTTTTATAATTAGCTACTAAATAATATATATTTGTTAACCAGAGTACTGTATTAGGTCCAGATGTGAGGTATCAGTTTAATAAAGTTGTGAAACCCCCATATAAACAAGTGCCTCATACAGTATAGTCACACATGAATAAATGTAATGAAAGCACATTGGGGGATGTTAGGGACAGTAAACAAATTTATAATATGTAATGAATGATAGATCAATGCCATACAGCAGATATTCTTTAAAATGAAAAATAGCAACGCTAAGCATTGCACAGCTCTGCTTACCAGGTGTAAGCATTGTGTAAATATGACTGCTAAGCAATGAGTAGCCTAGCTAAGTGGATTTTCCCATTGGTAAGCAGTGCTGAACCTGTCCCTTTAACACTGCCAACCTTAGCTAAGCGGGTTTGCCTGTAGCTTAGCTTAGCTCAGCATATTCAAAACCATCCAATCACAGCAAAGGGCAGGAAATCAATCATATTTAAACCCCACAGGTGGGAATACAGCTCATAACTGGTTGCAGCTTCCCACTGTAGGCAATATGGCAGGAGTTGGTGAGGGCATGCGGTAGGACTCCTGGTACAAAACCATGATGAGAGACTGCTGCAGGGCCAGTACTAAGGCTCCCAATATAAATCAGAAGCCTGGGACCATCTCGCCCATGATCTCACCAGTGCCACTAGTATCCCTCGGACTGGTGAGCAGGTCCAGCACCACTATGCCGACTTGAAGTGGAGAAAGAGGCAGCTCTTGGATGAGTGGGTCCAAGAAGCAAGGCAGAGGGGTGATGTCCCAGCAGTGTGTAAGTACTCATACCAATAACTGTTTACTAATGTCCAGCCTGTGCATATGATGGATAGGTTTGCCTAAATATTTCTCTATTTCCCTTACAGCAGCAGCTGAGTGGGCTGTGAATCAGGAAGCTCATGTTAGTAGGTTGCAAGGGCTGCGTTGTGAGGCTGGTGAGTAACAATCCTGCTTGTAGTAGTCATACAAAATAAATATAAAGTAGTAGAAAGTCACCTGGCAGTATAAAAACTATATAGGTCATATTTAAATAAAACTGTAACTGTCTGGCAATAAAGCTCTAAATTCTGGACTGGTTTTGTTTACTCTGGTATTGTATGGCATTTATTGTTGCATTCTCTGAATAGTAATGTTGTGTTAGCCACTGTTACCCACACTGTGCTACATAAAAAAATGTCTAGGAATATCTGTATAAGACTGTTGTAAGTACAAGATCAGATTGTACAAAACACTGAAGTGATAGACAGCAATATCCAAATAGCATACTCTACTGAAACTTAAAATTGTTGTATTTTTAGCAGACACAGCCATGGTTCGAATCCTGGGAGTGGTAGCAAGCTATATGCATAATCATACCTCTCAATTGTACAGATTTTTTCAGAATGTCCAGATAATTGGCTCATATTTTCTGCCTGTTCCTCTGTCCCCCTGGCAAATCAGTGGGATGAGCTCAGAATTGTAGTCAGTAAATAATGACATATATTTGATTTTCAGACCTCAAAATCTTCAGAAAATGTATATTAAAATAAATCCTGTCACTCTAGCAACGTTCCATGTTTATGAGAGCAATATTCAAAATGTGTCCCTATTTGTACCTCCATGTTGTCAAGCTTTGTCCAGAGTGTGTGCATTAAGAGATTGAAAGGTATGCGCATAGTATTAACTCAGAATCTGGGAATATGTGTAGAAACAGTCAGGTAGTGTTAACAAATATTCCCTCCACAGGTCTGTCAGATAAGAAAACTGTGCCTGCCAATAAAGATTTAAATCCTGGACTTGTAGTGTTTACTCTGGTATTGTATGGCCTGACATGTAGCATTCAGTAACATCTGATATCAGAACAGTACTGTTGTGTCAATCACTGTTTCTCACACTGTGCTATATAAAATATGTCTAGGAATGTCTGTAAAAGACTGTTGTAATTACAAGGTCAGATTGTACAACCAAGAGAGACTTAGACAGAAAACGCCAAAGGAATAGACAGCAATCACCAAATAGCACACTATGCTGAAACTTAAATTGTTCTATTTTTAGCAGACACAGCCATGGTTTGAATCCTGGGAGTGGTAGTAAGCTGTATGCATAATCATACCTCTCAACTATACAGATTTTTTCAGAATGTCCAAATAACTGTCTCATATTTTCTGCCTGTTCCTCTCTCCCCCTGGCAAATCAGTGGGATGATCTCAGAACTGTAGTCAGTAAATGACATACACTTGATTTTCAAACCTCAAAACCTTCAGAAAATGTATATTAAAACAAATCCTGCCACTCTAGCAACTCTCCAAGTTTATGAGGGCAATATTCAAAATATGTCCCTATTTGTACCCCCATGTTGCCAAGCTTTGTCCAGAGTGTGTGCATTAAGAGATTGAGAGGTATATGCATAATATTAACTCAGAATCTGGGAATATGTCTAGAAACAGTCAGGTAGTATTAACAAACATTCCCTCCACAGGTCTACCAGGTAAGAGATGTAGAATTTAGCTATAAGACTGTTGAAGTACACACTGTGTACAAATGGATTCACTACTAAATCCTGAAATAACACAATCCCGAAGACCTAAATACCGAGACTAAAACCCCACATTACCAAAATATTAAAACCGCGAAATTCAAAATCGCGAAAGTACTACATACATACAGCACACACACAAACTTACACACAGCCTCCCCCCATAAACAAACAAACCACCCTACACTAAAGATAAGCAGGGGGGCTGTGCCCCCCTGCAACCCCATGTGGGGGGCTGTGCCCCCCACACCCCCATACTTTAATATTCTAACTCCGAGATCGCACAAACATACACACAAGGCAAACACACCAAGACATTACAGCCTCACACACACACACACACACACACACACACACACACACACACACACACACACACTTACACACACTAAAGCCCCTCACAAACACACTTACATACACATACTTACCTGAACCGCAACACCAGAAGCGCTACCTCAAAATCCCTTAACATCGGGATTTTGAATTTCGCGCTTCTTGGTCTTTCGGTAATGTGGGGTTTTGGCTACATGGGATCTTTTGAAATTTGAGATTTCAAAAGTTCGAGATTCAGTAGTGTTCCCATACAAACATATCACTGCCCAAACCAACGCCACAGGGTATTGAAATAATGCCTGTACATTAATGATTAGACCAATAATCATTAAAGTTGTGAGTACTACAAGGATATATATGTAGTTAATTGATATCTCCCCCTCCCATATCTGCAACAATAATCTAAATACACAAATCAGTGGGTATGTTTACACCAAACCTATTGTTGGGACATATGTCCTATTGTTCAATATGTATTGAAATGTGTTTCTATTAATGTTCCATGTTGAAATACTATCATTGGTGGCCTGTTGCTATCAGTGTAACCTGCATGCCATTGTAACGGCCACTGTGGTTTCATATATGCATGTGTTCTGTTTGCTATGCAACTGTTCCAAATCTGGTGGTTTGGGTTAATGGGAATATCTATGCATGCTGTTATAACTAATCCTAGATTGTGTTGACTATTACTAACCCACATATTTTTTAAAACTGCAACACCATAGCACACTTGGGAGGCCATTCCCAGCGGACCCACCTCTTCCACCTCATCTGGCCATGGCACCGGGCCCCAGCACATCTGGGACCCACCCTGGGACTGCCTCATCTGCTGGTCCTGCACCACCTTCGGTGGAACCACCTCAGGGGATGGGGCTCATCCCCCCTCTGGGAGCAGGCACAGACAGGATCCTGTCACCCAAAGTCAGGTCCGGGGATTGGTGCGTAGCAAGCTCCGAAGGGAGTTTGGAGATCTGCTACCCCAGCTTGAGGGTTGCATGGTTCATAGGTTCATAGGTCCATAGGTAGGTACTAGGCTATTGGCCCTAGGCCCTATATAAGCCTAGCCAAATGGTACACTGGCTTTTACCACCCAAGAAAATTATTTTCCTGTGCCCCTGTCAAGCAGAGCCACAGAAGTGATCCCCCGGGTGAATTTCCTATCTCCCATCCAATCATCAAGATTTTTCTTGAAGAGTGCTAATGAGGAGCTTTGTTTGATATAGATAGGTAGTTTATTCCAGAGTATGGGATGTCTCTGGGACAGGAATCTATCCCTCCAGCATGTTCTGTTTATTGTAGTGACAAGGTTTAGGTCCCTAGATCATGTAGCTCAGAGGGATTGGGATTTCTTTACTTGGAGCATGTCCAGTGCTCTGGGTTTGACATAGCTTTGTATGTTAGGCAGAGATCGCCTCTGAGTAGGCGATATGCGACAGAGTAAAGCGGGAGTTTTTTGAGACAGTCATTGTAGGGCATCTGTTTGAGGCTGGTAATCCTCTTTGTGAGGTATTTCTGTGACCTTTCCAGTTGTTGTAGATGTCTTGTGAGGTACATGCCAAAAGGGGCATTGTACTCTATAATGATTCTAATGAGTGATGAGTAGAGGGGAACAATGACCTCTTTTTTCCTGGATGAGAAACATTTTTTGATGAGGTGTGCCATGTAGAAGGATTTCCTGACTACTGTGGGGATGTGATTATCAAAGGAGAGACTACTGTCCACCTATGTCCCAAGGTCTCTTATCACACTTTCGGTGTTAAGTAGACTACCACCTATGTGGTAGTTCATGGGTACAGAGTTTTTATCAAAAGGAATGACAATGCACATTTTGGCATTGAGCTTGAGGCCATGGCTTTGACACCAGGCATCTGTCTCAGTGAGGCCCTTTTGTAGGATGTCCATACTGTATATATAAATATATATATATATATATATATATATATATATATATATATATATATATATATATATATATATATATAGTTAATGGGGGTGAAGGGGTCCAAAATAGGAATCTCTTGTAATTATTGCCATTATTCCTTTCTCAACAGATGAACTGATCTGCCTTGCAACACAATAACCAGCACTTGCAAGCCTTGAACCCAGGACCCTGCACAACATAGCCACAACAAGTTAACAGCAAGTCATCTCAGCTGTAAGATGTCAGGATGATTGCTCTAACATATCATGCAGAACAGTCAGTCTACCATAGGGAGTGTACAATGTGGAAGCACTAGACATTCCAATGATACATACACATGAACAGACACACATATATACACACACACACACACACACACACACACATATATATATATATATATATATATATATATATATATATATATATATATATATATATATGTATGTGGATCTAGGACCTATACTCAAATGTGGAAATCACCGAACGTGAAATTAACTGACATACACCACTGAAAACCAATATGCACGAAAGGGCAATTCCCCGAGTCACAAGTAACCGGAAACAACAGAACGGCAGATAAGTGCAGGAACACCACAGTGAATGTTGACAGTGCACTACAAACATGATATAATTCCCATTATTCAGAAACCCATTATCTTGTAAGTGCAAATTACTGGAATGACAACTTGGTCTACCTTTAGATCAGACCGGTTTTACAGACTGTAACATAGATCTCCGATTAGGTAAATGAGCAGCACACTCTAGTGAAGTGGACGCTACAGCATCGTCCACAATAATGCATGGCGAACCACGACAATATGTTGCTCTTTCCCTCAATTCATGCCAGATATGGTACTTTTCTACTTCTGCAGGTTCACCAGAGTGGAAATGATCCACAGATTTCACTAGCTCTTCACCAGACATTACATATATCGTAATAGCTCTACCCTTGCATTTTTGACTCACTTTGTACTTACAGTTCCAGTACTTCCTAGTTTTAGTTTTCTTTTCCAACTGATAGACATAACCATCTATAACTAATATTTCTCCTCCATGCTGTGATTTACCTGTTGTATATACTTGCCCCAAAACACCGGGTG
Source organism: Protopterus annectens (assembly GCF_019279795.1). Classification (NCBI taxonomy): domain Eukaryota; kingdom Metazoa; phylum Chordata; order Ceratodontiformes; family Protopteridae; genus Protopterus; species Protopterus annectens. The sequence continues at coordinate 1,529,243,223 of NC_056729.1, forward strand.
CTAACCTACAGATATCCGCCATTGTGTTTTAGTATGTTAGCACACTTCCATTCACATATCACTGCTATTTAAAGTGGAACTAACCACTAGACATATTACCATTGGTTTCGGTTATCTTGGTTTCTATCAATTGTGTTTTCATGTATATTGGTTTTCAGTGGTATATGTCTGTTAATTTCACGTTCAGTGATTTGCACATTCAAGTATATGTCCTAGATCCATTTATGTATATACACAAATAAATATATAAATACTTATATATATATATATATATATATATATATATATATATATATATATATACATATATATATATATATATATATATATATATATATATATATATAAAGAGTATATATAGAGGGTGCACAGCATATCAAATAGCCATTATTCCTACAGTTGCCACCTTTTCAAATGGCCAGTATCTGATTCTTTCCTACAAATGAGAATTATTGCATGAAACATATACCCACACACAATGCAAAGGACAGGACATCACACACAAGTTTGCATACATAGAAATGTCTATTTGTGTACTATTTCAGTTGTTTATGCCATTTCTTATAGCAGTTAGGTGTTTGAAATACATAACTGATTAATGCAAAACTCAAACAAAACATATGATACAGTAATCTGGAAAACATACACTTTGCTGTCTAAGCTAAAGCCTTCAAGTAGTATAACAGTAAAAAACACTTGTCTTAAAGATAAGAATCAATCAACATTTAATTACAGATGTGGTTCAGCAGCCTCCAATTACACTCTGTACTCAGTCCCTAGGGGAAAAGTATTAGTTGTCACAATGTAAATGTATCTGTTACATAACAATGCTTAACATCAAACATCACTATCACACTGACAAACAGAACTGTGTGTAAGACAGTAAGCTCTAGCCCACCACTGTTGCCATGGTGAAATGTATGAAAATGTACAGCCATATACCTTAATGTTTCTTATTACTGATATCCCTCACATGTTGTAACAGCCTCGGTTAAAAACATTTAATACCCCTCCCCCATAAAATGTCTTACATGCTCTCCATACACTGACCTCCGGACTGTACAGGGTCACACATGATTTGTCCAGCTGTAGTCCTCGTATATATGATCCCAACCCCACAACTTGTGTGGGAGTTCACAACATCACTGGAATGATAGCAGGAATGTCAGCACTAAATAATGATAAGCCATTACCTATCAACCTCTTACTGCATGGCATCTGGAAAAAGTCTGGTATATAGGTGGAGTACAGAGGCTGAAACACAGGGCCATATTTGAAATATTGCTGTTATACACTGTGAAAGTTGCTGGTGTTACAGAAATGGTTGCAACATACCCTTACTCAGGAATATGAAGTCAGAAACACAAATGGATGTTGCCATGTACTGATAGCAATCAACGGAGAGAATGGCACTGATATGTCAGGGACAAGACCTGTGTGTGGAACAGACAATAGATAACAGCCAATCCTCTGGCCGTCATGTGGATAGGCCCGCAGTTGAGAGCTATGCAGACAGACTGCATGCCATACAAAACTAGCTTGTACACATAAACCCTGTAAAACTAGCAGCATTCAATGCATATAACAGTAGTACTCACACACTGTCCCTAGGTTTGGAATCTTATACAAACATGTAGTTGGCCTGTGTCCACAAGTTCTGTTATAAGAGGTATTGCTACCTGCTGTCTGTAACACCACTGCCCACACAAAGGAAAGATGTCTTCCATACAGGAAAGGTAAAGGGACAACGCCCACATGATGTAGTCATTTATAGTAGTGGGTTGCTATGACATTGGCTATTGGAAGTACTACACAGCTGGCTGCATGCAATTAGCAAGTGGGGAACACCAATTGATGCAGAAGCCATCACCTGATCATGAGCATCACCTACAAAAGCCATGCTACAACTTATTCAAATCAGCTCAATCCCTGTAGTGGAGAGAGAGAGAGATAGAGAGAGAAATAGAGAGAGAGAGAGAGAGAGAGAGAAAGAAAGATACAGAGAGAGAGAGAGAGAGAAAGCAAAAAAAAAAAATAAATAAATAAATAAAAAAAACAAACACGGAAGACATCCAACTGGTGCACAGAAGAGAGCACAATAATAAAACAGGTATGTGAAACATGCCAGCATGTAACTGAATGTAGTACATGGTCTGTCATAATGGAATAGATGATGTTGAAAGATTTATATGTGCCATCAAGACTTGCTGTATTGATGTCCTGCTGAACAACTGCTATGGACATAGCATCTGGCCCAGTGGGCAGTGGGCCATACCTGTCAACTGTGCAGATCTGCACAGAATGTCAAGATTTAAGTCATCACAGTGCTTGTTCTGTTCCTCCAAATATCTATATTAGTCTGGCATATAGCTGAAGGTGGAAGTAATGAAGTCATGATAGACACATGAGTTTCAGACTCCACCACCTTCAGAACAGTCATGATAATGTAAAATGTATCATGCACAAACTTCATAGGTTTGTAATAGGCATATCTATGATCTGTTCCTATATATATCCCCCCTAATGTTAGGCTTTGTCCACATGTGATGCTCTGTTTTGTAGCAAGGCAGAACAGTTCAGCTGTGGAGGAAGGAGGATCAGAGTGTGGATCCGATGTTTGAATGCACTCCATATATATATATATATATATATATATATATATATATATATATATACATTTTCCCTACTGTTGAATGACTGTGCGGCATGATATGCTTGAGAAAACATCACACATATCTGCAGCTCAGATGGATTAGTGGTAAATTGCTGTGGCTGTGGTGTGCAGGGTCCTGGGTTAAACACTTGCAAGTGCTAATAATTTGTTTGCTGACTAGAACAAAGGCTGTTGGGTACAGAGTGATTAAGGCACTTTTAAGCAGTTGTAAGCAGGTGTGAAATGGACAGTTATGTATGGTGTGAAATTCTTTTTGGGAACAGATTTCCCTTTTTTTGTTAAGGTGAAAGTGGGATGTTGGGGAAGGATAGTAGGTATATTTAAGGAGGTAGGTTGGATCGGAAGACAGACAAGATAGCATACAGGGGTGGTATATGACACGTGGGAGTAAACACCTTGGACAGGGATGGGTGTTTGGAAATCTGAAGCCCATGATCCCCTAAATGGAAACAGTGGGACTGAGGTCCTTATCCATGGGCAGTCACCACTGCACTTTCACGGCCCTGAAGGTGGCTGTGCTGGGGGCTGAGCAGGAGGGACAGGCTGACCCTGTAAATAATTCACGCAGCCCTCAAGCTGGCGTAGCAGATCTTCAAACTCCCTTCAGAGCTCCTGAAGCACCAGAGCCTGGACCTGACTTCAGGTGACAGGATCCTATGCCCACTCCCAGAGGGGGGACAAGCCCCATCCCCTGAGGTGGTTCCACCTGAAGGTAGTGCAGGACCAGCGGATGAGGAGGTCCCAGGGTGGGTCCCAGACATGCTGGGGCCCGGTTCCATGGCCAGGTGAGGTGGGAGAGGTGGGTCAGCTGGGAACGGCCTTCCCAAACATGCTATTGTGTCACAGTTTTAGAACATATCTGGGGTAGTAATAGTCAACACAATCCAGGATTAGTTATAACAGCATGCATATATATTCCCATTAACCCAAAACACCAGATATGGAACAGTTGCATAGCAAACAGAACACATGCATATATGGAACCACAGTGGCCATTACAATGGCATGCAGGTGACATTGATAGCAACAGGCCACCAATGATAGTGTTTCAACATGGAACATGAATAGAAACACATTTCAATATTTGTTGAACAATAGAATATATGTCCCAACAGTAGGTTTGGTGTAAACATACCCATTGATTTGTGTGTTTATATTATTGTTGCAGATATGGCAGAGGGAGAGAGGGATGTCAATTAACAACTATTATATCCTTGCAGTATGAGGTCTCCTGACCTTTTTTCCTGTTTATATCTTCCAGGTACAATGTCCAGTGAACATTTCCCCTGCGTATACACCACAGGAGAATGATGTTATCATAAACATCATTGTATTACACCACAGAACTCTCTTTGGATGCAGGGCCCATGATCTGCAGGAGAGGACCACCCTGTTGAACGAGCTCATCCACAGGGTAAATGATGTCAGCTTGCATAATCACAGTTATGAGCAGATGCGACATCGTTGCACTGATCTCACTGCCATGCTCGCCAGCATGTTGCTGCAGTTAGGAGGGACCAGCTAGGCATAGGTGGGGGTCATGCCATCCAGCCCCCACTGACACCTGCTGAGTTGCTCCTCATCAGCCTTGGGGCACCCACCCACCAGCCAAGCCAGGAACTTGAGGATAGCATTGTGGATGTGTGTGCCACCCACACAATTGATGAGGGGCATGCAGATAAGGCCCCAGGGCACATTAGTAGATCACTGTTGCTTATTCATCTTCATCTGTAAAGTATCTTCATGCATATGTTAGATAACATTGTTTGTTGCTGCAGTGTAGTAATGAACAGATGTGCATAATCTAGTATTGTGGGTTTTTACTGTTGTACTGAAATGCTGCTCCCACCCTATACCAATGCCACACATGTGGCTACTGACATTACATCTCTCGCACAACTATGTAGGTCCCTCTGATATACAAATGGAGCAGCAGCCTGTTGCTGGTGAGTATGGAGTTGTTTTGTGAAGGTTTGCCAATACACTGGCCATGTTATGGCCATGGTATTTGCCATGCACACATTTAACACACCTACCCATAATGCATGCTGTACATGTTCACTTATTGTTGCTGTTAACTGCACTGCATCACAGTGGTCACCATGGTGGCATATCTGAAGAGTATGTAAGAGTCCTGCAGTATACCTAACAACCTGTCAGTGCAAGATGTGTGGACAGAGATGAACATAATGGTGGGACAATTGGCCTACAGTAAAAACATGTCTGAAACATTACCCTTATACAGTGGCTACAACAGAGTATACACCACTATTAAAATGGCAACTATTACACATCTACACAATAGCAAATCACAATACCACATTCCACACCTTTTACAACCTGTAATGTGACCCCAACATGAGCAATAAATGTGTAATATGGAATCCTATGTTAGGACGACAAATATGGGGAATACATACCTTAACAAACACTGGAAGCATATGTGTGCACATACTCCAAATAACATATTGTGGAAGCAGCTTTTGAGGTACTGACAGCATTCACTCTTCTTGAGTACACACCTTCCATCAAGTACAGGGCCTCAATGTCACACCAAGTAATGGTCTGCTGTCCAAGAAGTATGTCCATGACATTTGCCCACTCACCTGCAATAGAGGCAGCCGTGGCTTGCACACATCTTACAAACCATGGAATGGATCCCATATAAAAAGGTAGCACTCAGGAGTGGGAGAAGTAGCCTTACCTCACCATTGCATATACCATGGCAAACAGTGCAGACAGTCATATATGTGACTATGAAGTATGGGACAGCATTCATGTAGAAAATAAACAAATGCCCATCCAAGACAGATGACAACACATGTTGCAAACTGGTCATAGAGGCTGCCCAGAAACATGCAGCAACACTGAGGGACTTGCAGGAATGTCTAGCAAGTACTGCCTGTGCAGTACCTGTGTCAACAATCACCTGGAATCTGCATAAGTGTGGCCTATGGGTTAGGGTGATCAGATGGAAGAGTTGTTCCACAGGAAACATCATCCAGGGCTCTCTACAGGTAGCATATGCATAACATCAAGTCTCACAAAGGCATATGTTGCAATGTGTAATGGTGTACTGAGACCAATGCTGAAACCTACAGACAGTATTAATAAAGATACATGTGGTGCACAAGCAACACCTCACTCCACCTCAGGCCCACCATCCTCATCTGTACCTTGCTGGTGCCAGTGTACACCTTTAGGTTTGCTGTTCATTAGCAGGAACTAGGCCAGTAGACATGGCATTCTAAATTTGGAACACTGAAAAATGACACTCATGTGTGGCCCATAGTTGTCAAGCACCTGCAATGAGGCTGAGGATGGGGAGGGGTGTCATCCTGAAACACAACAGTGAACTGAAGCATGCAGCCAAAGCTCACTAACAATGGCTGTATCTGAACACAGTTATGGTCATGAATTGTCCCAGACATAACCCTAACTCCACAGCAATAGTGAAAGCACTGTGTGACCTCCAAGGGCTGTGCACATCAGCTGACCTTGCAATCTGGCAGAGTTGGGGGACATTTGTAGGACGGAGTGACCAAATAATGGCAAGTGAAGATGGGCCAAGCTAGTATTCCCCTTCCAGGAATAGTGACTGCTGTAGTTCACTTAACAGGTGCTGCAACAAACCGTTGTGTTAAGGGTGTGCACACTTATGCAACCCACATATTGTATGCACCTCAATCAGCATCTGCACGACTAACACATTTATTTGATACTGCATTTGATTGCACAGGTCATATGTCACATATCAGGTGTGTGTAATGTTAACATATGCAGTATTGTGGCCCCATTGCATATCATGGAAGAGGCTGGCATGGTGTGTACACTCCTCATAGCCACAGTAAGCTTTGAAGTTTGTCAGCGTAATCAGATTTTATTGCTCATACATGCACTGCTGATGATGAGATCTGCAAATCAGAGGTCAGGCATTCACTATTGACATCTGTCCTCATATCATCCCAGGTAAGTGTCAGACAAACACATAGGGGCTGTGAGCAACAGAGCAAACATAACTGCCACGCATATATACATTCAGCAATGGTGTATACACTCATGAGGTATGGTGCACAGTACATGCCAGGGTGCTGAACAGGTGCACAGCAATACTGTGTACATGGATGCAGTGTGTTCCAGGGGAAGGGGCATCACCTACTAACTCAACTCATGCATCACGGAGATGTATAATGTTAGTAACAAGGATTAAGTATAGCTGCAGTCCATGCTGTTTAGTGCCATATGTCATGCATGTTGACTGTTGAATAATGAGAGGTCTGTGTAATATCTTTGTGCCACCTCACCTGTAAGTGTGTGTGTGTGTGTGTGTGTGTGTGTGTGTGTGTGTGTGTGTGTGTGTGTGTGTGTGTGTGTGTGTGTGTGTGCGCAGAGGTAAGCAATGACATACAGGCCTTAAATTATGTTTTTTGTTTTTCCCCCTCACAGGTGGTTCATAGGTTCATAGGTTCATACTAGGCTATCTGCCCGAGGGCATTTACAAGCCTAGCCCATCGTTTTGTGGCTTACGCCACCCCTTTAGTATGGGGAACTATACCCATTATTTTGCTGTACCTCTGTCGAGCAGTGACACTGAGGTAATCCCTGGGCTATATCTGCGATCTCCCATCCATTGGTCAAGATTTCTCTTGAACAAGGCCAGCGAGGTGCTCTGCCTCACATGTACCGGGATTTTGTTCCACAGCATAGGGAGTCTTTGGGTGATGAATCTATCCCTCCAGCACGCCCTATTAATAGCCGTGTCGAGGTTTAAGTCTCCCGCCCTTGTGGCTCTGATGGATCTAGATTTTTTGAGGTGAAGCATATTCATCAAATCTGGGTTTGACATGGCCTTGTATGTTAGGCAAAGGTCACCTCTGAGCAAGCGGTAAGCGACTGTATAGAGCTGGAGTTCTTTCAGTCTGGCAGCATAGGACAGATTTTTGAGACCCTTTATCCTTTTGGTGAGGAACTTTTGTGGCCTCTCCAGCTGCTGCAAGTGCCGGGTCAGATACATTCCGAATGGGGCATTGTACTCAATCATTGGTCTGATGAGTGATGAGTAAAGGGAGACTATGACCTCCCTTGATCTAGATGAGAATCCCTTCATAAGTAAGTACAGCAAAGGGATATAAGTATAGTAAGGCAAGGGGATGCAGGTATATTTATTGTCAAGAGGTAAGATAGGGTAAGATAAAGAGAATTTGTTAGGTGTAAGCAGTTTACAGAGGAAAAGGAAGAAAGCCCTAATAGATGGAGGCCACCTAGTAGCCACAGCAGGTACTTCTATCAATGCTGTTTACAGGGCCTGGGGGTTCAAGCGTGGGGCAAGCTGCTAGGGATATTACAGGGATTATGTGATCAGTTGGTTGAGAGGAAGAGGGAAGGGGTTTGGTTGCAGGCTACTGGCTAGGCTGCCTTTGGGTTTACAATATCACTGGGAAAGAAGTATACAAGTAGGTATTTAAATTCAGCAGGAGCTCTAGGACATACTTCCTTATGTCTTTTCAGGTGAAGGCTCCTCTTAGTGGGATAGCTTTATTCTTTAATTTGGGAGAGATGACCGGAGTTTTGTATAAGATGCAGGATCCAAGACCAGCAGGTGGTCAGGGGTTATATGGTTCCTTATGTCTTTTCCAGGTGAAGGCTCCTCTTAGTGGGATAGCTTTATTCTTTAATTTGGGAGAGATGACGGAGTTTTGTATAAGATGCAGGATCCAAGACCAGCAGGTGGTCAGGGGTTATATGGTTCCTTATGTCTTTCCAGGTGAAGGCTCTCTTAGTGGGATAGCTTTATTCTTTAATTTGGGAGAGATGACGGAGTTTTGTATAAGATGCAGGATCCAAGACCAGCAGGTGGTCAGGGGTTATATGGTTCCTATGTCTTTTCAGGTGAAGGCTCCTCTTAGTGGGATAGCTTTATTCTTTAATTTGGGAGAGATGACCGGAGTTTTGTATAAGATGCAGGATCCAAGACCAGCAGGTGGTCAGGGGTTATATGGTTCCTTATGTCTTTTCAGGTGAAGGCTCCTCTTAGTGGGATAGCTTTATTCTTTAATTTGGGAGATGACCGGAGTTTTGTATAAGATGCAGGATCCAAGACCAGCAGGTGGTCAGGGGTTATATGGTTCCTTATGTCTTTTTCAGGTGAAGGCTCCTCTTAGTGGGATAGCTTTATTCTTTAATTTGGGAGAGATGACCGTTTTTGTATAAGATGCAGGATCCAAGACCAGCAGGTGTTATATGCTCCTCTTAGTGGGATAGCTTTATTCTTTAATTTGGGAGAGATGACGGAGTTTTGTATAAGATGCAGGATCCAAGACCAGCAGGTGGTCAGGGGTTATATGGTTCCTTATGTCTTTTCCAGGTGAAGGCTCCTCTTAGTGGGATAGCTTTATTCTTTAATTTGGGAGAGATGACCGGAGTTTTGTATAAGATGCAGGATCCAAGACCAGCAGGTGGTCAGGGGTTATATGGTTCCTTATGTCTTTCCAGGTGAAGGCTCCTCTTAGTGGGATAGCTTTATTCTTTAATTTGGGAGAGATGACCGGAGTTTTGTATAAGATGCAGGATCCAAGACCAGCAGGTGGTCAGGGGTTATATGGTTCCTTATGTCTTTTCAGGTGAGCTCCTCTTAGTGGGATAGCTTTATTCTTTAATTTGGGAGAGATGACTGGAGTTTTGTATAAGATGCAGGATCCAAGACCAGCAGGTGGTCAGGGGTTATATGGTTCCTTATGTCTTTTTCAGGTGAAGGCTCCTCTTAGTGGGATAGCTTTATTCTTTAATTTGGGAGAGATGACCGGAGTTTTGTATAAGATGCAGGATCCAAGACCAGCAGGTGGTCAGGGGTTATATGGTTCCTTATGTCTTTTCCAGGTGAAGGCTCCTCTTAGTGGGATAGCTTTATTCTTTAATTTGGGAGAGATGACCGGAGTTTTGTATAAGATGCAGGATCCAAGACCAGCAGGTGGTCAGGGGTTATATGGTTCCTTATGTCTTTTCCAGGTGAAGGCTCCTCTTAGTGGGATAGCTTTATTCTTTAATTTGGGAGAGATGACCGGAGTTTTGTATAAGATGCAGGATCCAAGACCAGCAGGTGGTCAGGGGTTATATGGTTCCTTGTCTTTCCAGGTGAAGGCTCCTCTTAGTGGGATAGCTTTATTCTTTAATTTGGGAGAGATGACCGGAGTTTTGTATAAGATGCAGGATCCAAGACCAGCAGGTGGTCAGGGGTTATATGGTTCCTTATGTCTTTTCCAGGTGAAGGCTCCTCTTAGTGGGATAGCTTTATTCTTTAATTTGGGAGAGATGACCGAGTTTTGTATAAGATGCAGGATCCAAGACCAGCAGGTGGTCAGGGGTTATATGGTTCCTTATGTCTTTTCAGGTGAAGGCTCCTCTTAGTGGGATAGCTTTATTCTTTAATTTGGGAGAGATGACCGAGTTTTGTATAAGATGCAGGATCCAAGACCAGCAGGTGGTCAGGGGTTATATGGTTCCTTATGTCTTTTCAGGTGAAGGCTCCTCTTAGTGGGATAGCTTTATTCTTTAATTTGGGAGAGATGACCGAGTTTTGTATAAGATGCAGGATCCAAGACCAGCAGGTGGTCAGGGGTTATATGGTTCCTTATGTCTTTTCAGGTGAAGGCTCCTCTTAGTGGGATAGCTTTATTCTTTAATTTGGGAGAGATGACGGAGTTTTGTATAAGATGCAGGATCCAAGACCAGCAGGTGGTCAGGGGTTATATGGTTCCTTATGTCTTTTCAGGTGAAGGCTCCTCTTAGTGGGATAGCTTTATTCTTTAATTTGGGAGAGATGACCGGAGTTTTGTATAAGATGCAGGATCCAAGACCAGCAGGTGGTCAGGGGTTATATGGTTCCTTATGTCTTTTCCAGGTGAAGGCTCCTCTTAGTGGGATAGCTTTATTCTTTAATTTGGGAGAGATGACCGGAGTTTTGTATAAGATGCAGGATCCAAGACCAGCAGGTGGTCAGGGGTTATATGGTTCCTTATGTCTTTTCCAGGTGAAGGCTCCTCTTGGGATAGCTTTATTCTTTAATTTGGGAGAGATGACCGAGTTTTGTATAAGATGCAGGATCCAAGACCAGCAGGTGGTCAGGGGTTATATGGTTCCTTATGTCTTTTCCAGGTGAAGGCTCCTCTTAGTGGGATAGCTTTATTCTTTAATTTGGGAGAGATGACCGGAGTTTTGTATAAGATGCAGGATCCAAGACCAGCAGGTGGTCAGGGGGTTATATGGTTCCTTATGTCTTTTCCAGGTGAAGGCTCCTCTTAGTGGGATAGCTTTATTCTTTAATTTGGGAGAGATGACCGGAGTTTTGTATAAGATGCAGGATCCAAGACCAGCAGGTGGTCAGGGGGTTATATGGAGAGAACGCCAAAGGCAGGAACACACAGTAGCCAGGGAAACCTAAGGAAGAATCACATATTATACCCCTACATAAAGGAGGCAAATCTTATGATTTCTCCAACTATCGTCCCATAGCACTTCTATCCCCCTTAGCTAAAATCATGGAAAAATGTATACATAAACAACTACTCAATCATCTCCTCTATAATAGCCTCTTAGCTGACACTCAACATGGTTTCAGACCTGCTCACAGTACCACCACAGCTTTACTCTCCTTTACAAATACCATAAACTTCAACCGCAACAATAACAAACTTACATCTTCTCTTTTCTTAGACCTATCAAAAGCCTTTGATATGGTGAATCATACACTTCTTCTGCACACACTAAAATCTCTGGCCCTGGATCCCTCTTCCATAACCTGGGTTCTTCCTATCTAGAAAACCGTCAGCAAGCTGTACTCTGGAAAAACTCATTATCTGCTCTCCTTCCTGTTTCTTTAGGAGTCCCTCAAGGATCTATCCTAGGCCCACTTCTATTTTCCATCTTTATTAACGACCTCCAATCCTCTATCCCTAATACTACCTGCATACAATATGCAGATGACTCCACCATTATTTGCACTGCTTCTTCTCAAACCGAACTCCAGATTCAAACTCAATCAGCCTTCTCAACTGTTGAACAGTGGTTCTCCAATCGCTGTCTACTCCTTAACCAAAAACTAAATTATTACTCTTTTCACCTACATAAAATCGACGACTCTGTCAAACTTCACTATCACAGCAACTGATAACACCATTATTTCTCCTGATTCTACAACTAAACTTCTGTGTTATTATCGATAATAATCTTAACTATGATTGTCAAATCAACAGTACAATAAAAGCAGTTAATAAAAAAATAGGGTCCCTGTACAGGATAAAGCCCTTCCTAACACCGGAGCTAGGACAACCCTAGCCCAAACACATCTTATCTCTACCCTTCTGTATGCTTCCCCTATTTACACTAATCTATCTAAAAGTAACCTTAAGAAACTTACTACATCCTATCACAATATTGCCAGATTTGCCACCTCATCCCAATTCAGAACCCACCACTGTCTAAACCTAAAACAACTACACTGGCTGGAACTCCTAACAAGCTCATTCTTCAACAACTTTTAATAGCACACAAAATTCTATACCAACCTTCTAAAACACCAGCTCTTAGCAACCTCTTGACTCCCTATATTAACCTGAAACAACTACGTTCCTCTGATAAACTACTTGTTAATATTACTAGAACTATTAATTCTGCAGGCAACTGCCTTTTTCTAACTCAGTAGGTAAAATATGGAATAATCTTCCATCTGACATCTCTTCTTTGCCCACTCTTCCACTCTTCAAGAAACAACTATTAAGACATCTTAATAATTTCTGGCTTTGCTCTTGTAACCCAGATTAACTTGCTTGCACCTTACTCTATCATAAACCTTCCTTAGCCACTTGGACCCCCCCATCTACCTCAACTCTTCATTTGACAAAATATCCCTTTTCTTTGTAAATATTACTTGATTCACTCTAATAATTCCTACCTTCCTTCCTGTATTGTTAGTAGTTATCCTTTCTCTAAATCTCCTTCTAATATTAGCTGTTTTAGGTAAGTTAAGATCTATCATATAGGTGTTTACATATTATTTTTTATCCATTGTACAACTCATTTGTACTATGCATTATTTGTATTTGTTTTCTACCTCTAGAGCTTTTCTCCTCAGGCCTCACATTCTAAGTTAGCTTTTTTAGTTCACTAAGATCTATAATAAATGTGACTACATTTTATTTTTCCCATTGCATAACACTTTTGTACTATGAATTAATTGTAGTTTTAAAATTGTTTTTACCTCTGGAGCTTTTCTCCCCGGGCCTCCACTGAAAATGGACATTAATCCAGCTGGACTAGCCCGGTCAACAAATGTAAAATAAAAATAAAATAAAATAAATTCATGATAAGGTGGGCAATGTAGAAGGTCTTCCTAACTACTTTAGCTACATGGGTGTCGAATGACAGACTACTATCAACCTGGGTCCCCAGGTCCCTGATAACTTCTTCTGTGCTCAGTGGATTGCCACCTATTTGGTAGCTAGGGGTAACCTTGTTTTTCCCGAAGGGTATGACTATGCATTTTTTGGCATTTAACTTTAGGCCGTGGCTCTGGCACCAGTTATCCGTTTCTGTGAGACCCTTCTGAAGGATATCTGTGTCAGATGTGTTTTCTACTATGGCGCCCGGTTTGCAGTCATCTGCAAACTTTGTCAGCCATAACCCTCCTGTGTTTGCTTGTACTTCGGAAAGTAGATGCCAAACAAGAGTGGGCCCAGGACTGAGCCCTGTGGGACACCACTTGTGACAGGCTTTGAGTCTGACATGGCGCCAGCAACTCTGACCCTGTGGGTTCTGTCACTCAGCCAGTTTGCAACCCATCTTGTGATGTATGGGTTAACATTTAAGCTGATGAGTTTTTCAATGATATCCGAGTGGGGTATTGTATCGAAGGCCTTAGCCAGATCGAGGTAGGCTGTATGGACTGCCTTTCCCTCATCAATGGCTTTGGTGACTGTTTGAAAAAGTCAACCAAGTTTAAAGGCATGATCTGCCTTTGACAAAGCCAAACTGGTTGGATCCAAAGTCTGCAAATTCCCTATGTCTTTATTTATGAGGTCCATTATGATCCTCTCCATGGCTTTGCAGATAAGGCTTGTCAAGCTAATGGGCGGGTAATTTCCAGGGTCTGTGGAGGCACCGCCTTTGTGAAGTGGGACCACAGTTGCAGTGCGCCACTCCTGGGTGCGTATCCAGAGGTAAGACTTTGATTAAACAGCTGTCCTAGCTGTGGGTTTAATTCCTCATTGAGTTCGTGGAGCACACAGCCGGGGACACCATCAGGTCCCATGGATGCTGTGTTTTTGCTTTGGAGAGCAGTTCTCACTTGGGCGCTGGAGATGTTTGGGGGGCAGCACTCGTTTGGTATAGATATCTCTCCTTTTGGGGGGGAGGGGGGGGAGTTTGCACTGAACCTGTCAGCCAGTATGTTGGCAATGTCTGTAGGATCAGTAATCTTCACATCATTTTGAACTAGTTCTGAGCATATCTGGGAGTTTCCTCCTAGGTTTCTAACATAGCTAAAGAAGGCCTTATGATTGTCTTTTGATTGTCTGGTGAGGTGGGTCAGGGTCCCTCTTGCAGTCAAACTGATGTTAGTGTCCATACAGATTCTGACAATGATGATAGGTATGGTGAGGCACAGGCAGGGTTGTCAGGGGCTGAAGCTGTGCCATTGGTTGACATCCCACTTTTATCCACCTCATCCTCACACACAGTTACAATGCCTATACATACTCCATCACCAGTGGCCATAGATGAGGGACAGTTGGCGGGTGGTGGCATGGGACAGGACAGTGTGGTGACTATGGCAAGTGTGTCTGTACACAGCAGCCATAGCCTTATGACTGGCGAGGTACCACACAGGCAGATGTACAGGGATGCTCGTAGGAGGGCTGCTGGCCATCATGCCCCTGGTAGAAGTGCCACAGCAGGTGTCACCAGATGCATGTTTCAGGCCATCATGGACACATATGGAATGTTACACCAGACAGAGTTTGAGGCTCCAGAGAACTACTCATTCTGCTGTACTTGACAACATCCGTGATCTTGCATGTGCCCACTATTATTTTGCAGAGGTCCTGGATAGATGGTTGGGTGAGATGGTGAGAATCCTTGACCATGCAGTGTCTGTGTTAAAACATATGGTGGGAGTAGGGCAACAGCCATCTGGACGTAGGCCAGCAACACCAACAGGTGGAGGTCTACATGGACATGTAACAAGTCACAGCCACTCCCATAGTGGCAGTATGAGTACCAGCACTGCAGGGGGGTGCTGTCCACACCACAACACAGCAGGCCACGTGCACATGGTCCTGGCTGGTGGATCCAAGGGACATTTGTTATCATCAGGGGAGAGTACCATATCTGGGCTTCTACCTGGTAGTGCCCATGGAACCCCTGGCAGGCACAGTTCTCATGTCCATGGCTGGAAACAGTGAACTGTACACCCTGCCATGTACGGTCTGCAGCTGTCCAACAAACCCCTCTATAGGGCAGCCACATGGCAGAACTGTGTGCATACATACACAAACACATCACCAACACAGCTAGGGCACCTCCATACCTACACACACCACATCTGCACAGCCCAATTGATAAAGAACCCCCTAACACACACATATGATGTCAACCAAATGGCTCAACCTAGGTCTCTGGCAAACCGACAACACACCCTGTGGATATCATGATACCTGTGTCACATCCCTGTCATCCATACCATCAATGCAGGGACATGCTAATATGGTTCTGATGCACAGGGTGAATGTACTAAGGTTTAGCAATGTAATGCTGTGTAACATGTTTTCAGCTGTAAAGTTTAATGCTTACATGTCAGAATGTGTAGCTGTCCAGTCATGATGCATTATAGCTGTTATTAACATTGACTGATTGTGGTCTCCATAATGTATTCAGTTTGTGTTGTAGATGTCTATGTGTGAGCAGGATGTTGGTCTGCTGCCCTTTCCTACAAGGGGTATGGCACTGTGGTAACACATTGACTGTGTCATATCCTGGGTACATCTGAACACAAGTAATAGGTCTGTATAACAGTTACTGCATGTGCCACATGGCTGATAGGTCTGAGAGGTGTATACAGGTGAGTGCATGGTGGCTGATTTCAGCAGCTCTTCTACAGTGGACAATGGTAAGTGTACTGGGTGGCACACACCAACTATTTGTGAATAACACACACACACACACACACACACACACACACACACACACACACACACACACACACACACACACACACAGAGGCTTTGGTGTTGATGCAATACACAGAGAATACTGTACACATGGATTTACTTAATTTTTCAGTGAACTCATTTTGGCCTATGTAATTCCACCAAGACAAAATAGGCAAAACATCACATCAGTAAATAATCAGTCTGCTAGTTTAATGTCATTGATGATGGTACTGGCAGGGTATATGTCCTCTTCCCCAATGTAATGCAATCCTGGATTTGGTAAACATAGGTGTGCTGGTGTGGGTGGCACAGCCCTCCACTTTGGCGGGTGTGGGGTGGCGTAAAACTACACATAGTGTGATTAACAACTACTTAACCTGTTAAAATAAACTGTACAGTATTACAGCAGACTAAGCGGGGGGATACACACAGCAATAACCCCAATGAGGGTGGCTGTGCCCACAACATCCACAACCAACTATATATACCAACTCCAGTTTTGCTGTACAGCTGTACAGTGGGGAAGAGGGCATTTACACATCTACTACTAGTTTTGATGGAATAAATTTCCACAAGATGATTCCTTTGAAATGTTAGCTTTTGCAGTCAGTTCTTGGACAAATGTTCTCCTGGGGCATGTATTTTCTGCAAACTGAAGTAGATCCCTTCACATACACACACGCACTTACTTGGCAACACTGAGAGTAGAACCCCTGCCTAGGTACTTATTGCTACTAATGTGTTTGGCCTTAATTGCACACACCACACAGGTTTTAGGATGAGGTATGTCTCGAGTTTCTAGTTAAGTGAAGAACATCACCAGGCCTTGTACAGTATGGTAATGGGGAATGTACTGGGTGTTAATGAACAATACATAGTATGACATACTGTCATATACACATTGGCAAACACATAACAGTCATAGACACATCTGAGAGACCTGGGTTTATCAGTGCTAACTACCTTGTCAGTAAGTCCATTTTGTTACAGAGAATTTGCACACAGCACATGCATCATTGGGCTAGATAGTGTAATCAGTTACCTGTATGGTTGATGGTGACAGTGGTCCTCATACAGTGGACCTTGGGACATGTACTGGGGGGTACCATGATGTAAAGACAGTATACCCAGCACCCACACCCCACATTGGATATTTTACTCACTGAAACCTATGATAATGCTCTGACATACCCACAATCACACATTGACCAGAGCTGCAATACAACCCTTTGTCTATCTAATCAGTGCTACTACAATGATATGTATTTATTGCACATGCCACAGGGATAGTAGGGTGAGGGTTTGTCATGGCTCTCCTAATGTCAGCAACATCACTATCCCCTATAATGTATGGCAAGGTGTATTGTATTTGGAGAATATGGCCTCAGAATGCTGTATCCTACAAATATACAAACTCGCACACATACACACACTTGCCAGGACTCAGAGGGTAGCCCATGCCTATCTACCTATTTGTACAACAGTGTTATGCTGGTACTGCAAGCTCCAGGTAGCCCATAGGGTGAAGAGTGTAACAAGGTACATTTAATGTCAATTACAGCTGCAGCCATTTCTAACTATGGCAATGGGGGTGTAGTGGGTGAGAAGGCCCTCAGGATATTATCAACTACAAGTTTACAAACACACAGACACTGTTATTCTCAGTAATGCACAGTGACACATTGGTCAGTACTGGGATCCATAAGTGCAGGTGTTCCTAGATGTGTACCAGGCTAATGTCCATGCAGAGATGAGAAGAGTAGGGGATGTGGGTACACTGGTATCATGCTACCTGACATTTGTCAGCAGGTCATCTATCAACTGATGCCACTTGAGTGATCCATGGCATGTGGTGCATATAGGGTGGGGTTTCCTAGCTGTGGCATTCATAAAACAACTGGTCAGACATGTCAGTGTCAGTCAAGCATAGATTGCCTGTAAGCAGCCAAGATAGATACCTGACATCTGCACATCTGTACCGAGGACAGACAGAAATCAGCTAGCCAACAGATTATGCATTAGGGTGAATGTTTTGAGAGATAGATGTCTGACACTTATAGGTATGCCATTACTACATGACAGCAGCCCTCAATGACATGTCCTAAACACATAGTAGTCTGCAGTTAATATCCACATATCAGATCAATATCCAGTAGCAAATACTTAATAACATACAGCTCACACACCAAGAACACAATAGTCAGTACTCAGAGTCCAGCTTTGCATGGAGGGGTGTATGGTTCCAGTACTACAATCTGCAATCTACTCTTACTTGGGAAAGCACTGTAAACAGTAGTAACGTAATGATACAATACATGCAAGTGTGACTGCATATAACCTGGGATACTACCCATGTATGAAACACATACAAAGAGAGAATATTGTTGTACTATCCATATCTACTCAGGTGTTCCAATACATTATACTCACACCCCTTGCTACTGTAATGACACCACATAGAAGCATGTTATGTACATGGAATTAAATACACTTATTAAAGATGTCATGACCCTGCTTTTTCATCAGACTGGAATATGATTACTGGTCACCAAGGCAGAGCTATGCTTAGTAGGTGTAAGCATTGCTTAAATATAAATGCTAAGCACTTTTGGGTACTAGTAAGCAAAGCCTACATGGTGTAAGCGCCTTTTCGTTTAACCGTATGTTAACACTGCTTACCGTCACACAAACCTGCTTAAAGCTGCTCAAAACTGCCTTAATCAGTCTGTATCCAAAAGTCCTTGTTCTGCCTAGCAACAAAACAATCAGCCCTTGCAGATATTGTACCCAGAACCCTGTACACTATAATCACAGCAGTTAACCACTAAGCCATCAGAGCTGTGAAAATGCTTGTTTTTTCAAATATATCTTTCAGTACACATACTGAATAGTAGTTAACAAATGCTTTGTCTACTACAATTGTTTAGTACTTGTAAGTGAAAATAGTGTTGAATCAGTCATGTTATATCTAAATATACACATATCAAATAAATATGTTGGGATACATCTGTGAAGGTATATACAACACTCATGTTTACACATAAGGATATGGATATATATATATACATATGTGGATACATGTATACATGCACATACACACACATATATATTTATTTATATATATATATATATATATATATATATATATATATATATATATATATATATTTATTTATATATATATATATATATATATATATATATTCATATATATATATATATATATATATATATATATATATATATATATATATAAACACTTTAGAAGCTTGAAATCTTGAAATATCGAATTTCAGAATCTCGACCCTATAATGTCGAACAGACAGGAATCGCGAACCCAGAAATGTTGAATCCAACAATGTCGAACCCACAGTACGGATAGCGCATTAGGTGAGTATTGTTTATTTTAGGGTTTTGGGGAAGGATTATGTGTTTCTGTGTTGAGACATTCTATGTGTGGGTTAGGGTAGGTAGGTCAGGGTGTGAGTGTGTTATTGTTGGGAGTGGTGGTGTTTGTATGTCTGTGATGTGTGTTTGTGGGGGAGTGTGTGGAATGTGTGGTGCTGGGTTGCCTGTTATGGATTGTAGTGTGACCTCAGAGTTAGTATATATTAGTAGGGGGGGGGCACAGCCTCCCACATGGGAGGGTGCAGGGGGGCTTGCCCCCCTGCATATAGTAAGGTTAGGTGTGTGTGTTTGTTTAGTTTTGTGCATGTGTGTTATACTGCTTTTTGTACAGTGTTGGGAGGTGTGTGTTTATGTTTGTATGTTTTGTGTAGTGTGTGCTGTGTCTTTTCGTGGTTTTGTGCTTTCGGGATTTTGGGTTTTGCGGTTTTGTGATTTCGGTTATTTGGATTTTCAACTTCATGGTCTAGAGATACTGAAATTTGATATTTCAGTATTTTGAGATTATGAAGTGAATATATATATATATATATATATATATATATATATATATATATATATATATATATATATATATATATATATAGTTTCACTTCATAATCTCAAAATGCTGAAATCTCGAATTTCATCATTTTGAGGCCATAAAGCCAAAATCCCACAAAACCGAAACTTCACAAACCCAAAACCATAAACCTGAACACACAGCGTACACCACACACAAACCACAAAACCCACAACACAAAACAAATACATACAAAAAAAAAAACACCAAACACGCAAATGCCTGCACTACACAAAAGCAGGGGGGCAAGCCCCCTGCACCCCACACATGAGGGACTGCGCCTCCCACCCCCCACTTATATATACTAACTCCGAGATCATACAAACAGTAACAAACAGAACACTCACACCCAGACATTGCACAGTCCCTTGCACGCGTGCGTGAGCGTGCGCATGCACACACACACACACACACACACACACACACACACACACACACACACACACACAAACACCAACGCATCCAACAATTACACACTCATACGTTAACCTACCTACCCTAACTCACACATACAACTTAAAAACAATCTAACACACGCTCATACTCCCACCCAAAACCCTTAAAAAGCAGTCACTTACCTTACACTCCACGCAAATCCATACACAACATCAAACTGCATCCAACGTAAACACCGCATGTCTCATAACATAAAGCCATAACCGCGAAGTTGAGATATTTGAATTCGCAATTATGCACTTTTCCACATTTTGAAATTCGGCTTTATAGTCTCGAAATGCTGAAATTCAAGATTTCAGCATTTTGAGATTATAAAGTAAAACTATATATATATATATATATATATATATATATATATATAAAATATACGCCCATAACATGTAGTGGAGTCATGTCTCAGCACCAATAGTCACAACCTCTTAGTGCAAGGGGATGTAATGTAAGTATTGCAGGTATAAATGTAGATTGTTGCTACAGTAACAGGGGATGTGTCAACAGACATGTGTAGAAAGTCACTTCTGATACTGACATGTACACCATCAGTTACTGACACACATCATAAGATCATTATAGTGAAGTACCACACAAATCACAGTAATGATCCTGTGGAATACAGCAGAGATATGACCAATAAACATGCACAGTCTGACACAATCTGATCAGTCCAGAGGTATACACAGAACTCCTTAGTGCAAGAGGTGTGGACCAAGCCTGACAAAGTGGATGTTTACAGCCATGTAAATGGAGATATCATAAAAATACTGGAGTAGATAAGCTCACACAGTTGATGCATTTACACACTACTGTCTGTCCTAACACATATTAACCGGAGGAGCAGAGGTCCCAAGCCCACATACGTCCCACTAGTTAGTGACATACATCTTCACAGCATCCCACTGCTTCTTCAGAAATACACAACACTTATGGTGGCCAGGCAACAGTAAATCTGCCAAATATCTGGACATAACATCACACTAGGTAAAGACACTGAGCTGCTAGGCATGTCACAAAGCACTGTGCAAACTGCAGGCGGACTGCCACAACACTGACCCGTTTCCTATGGGGGAATACACATGTACTTGCAAATATAGCAGGCACTACAGGCATGTAACAGCATGGAGTAACAGACACCAGTGTGAAAGTGCATATCCACAACCAATCTGAACACAGTCAAAGTCACATTATGGTAAGCCTAATTAATAGTACAGTATATGGACTGTGTGAACAAAACCATCCCCATATGTGCCACTCACATACTACTAACCCTACATATACTGGTCCAATACACAGTGTAGTCTGATGCCTGACTGTGGTATGGGAGATGTCTCAGTCTGGCCCTACAAACATATACGCTGATAGGATACCGTAAACTGGAGCAGCATGCAACGTCAGATAGAACAGGACCAAAAACAATGACATCTACCACAGTCTGTACACAGGCCAAGTAACATATTCACAACACACACTCTATCAACAATCACCATAAGTACACAGACCTCACTACTGTACAGACTACAATGGAATGCCCAGGTTTTGTCCTCAAATATAAGGCCTACTATACATAACATGTCTAGCATTCTGATATCTCACTGGCTTGTTATCAGGTGTGCTGTCAGTAAATAATGATATACTGTACATATGCACATCTTACTGCATGACATATGGACAAAGGGTGACAGACTTGGGGGACAGAGGCACAACCACGGGGCCAATATTGACATATTGCTGTGATAAACTGAGAAAATTCCTGGTGTAACAGGGTTTGTTGTGACATATCTCTTCTGAGGGATATGAAGTCAGTAACTCACATGGATGTCACCATGTACTGACTGCAATCATCAGAGTATGCTACTGCATTTCTAAAGATAGGAAATGTGTGAGTAACACACCACATGTAAGACTCCAAACCCCAGCCAGTTTGCAGATAGCCCTACAGGTGAGAGTTTCCTCAACCACATAACACTGTCATGCCAGACTTTAAATCAGGTAGAACAGCCATATCCACACAAACCCTGTTAAACCAACATTACTTGAAATGTAGAGCAGCAATACTTATATTCTGTCCCCATGTCTGGAACATCCCCCTCCTGTTTGTTGGCCTGTCTCCACAGTGTATGTTGTAAGAGGTATTTCCAACTACCCTCTGTGAGGCTGTTTGTCAAACACCCACACAAAGTCCTGCTCACAGTGAAGGAAAAGGGCCAACACTCACATGAAGTGCTTATTTATAGGAGTGTGTTTCCATGCAATTGGCTATAGGAATGATACCACAATTGTTCCATATGCAATTAGCAAGCGGGGGACTGCAATTCATGCATATGCCATCAGCTGATCATGAGCATTACTCACAAAACTCAAGCTGCTGCCTATGCCAAACAGATGTTCTTTTCCATATCCACCAGAGAGGGAGAGAGAGAAAGAGAGAGACAGAGACAAAGTAAGAAAGGAAGGGAGTAAGAGAGTAAGAGCCAAGCATGTTTGTGTATGTTCCGTGGGTGGAGAGTGGCATCTGGGTGTTATAACGGTTGCCTATATTGTTTACAAATCCATACTGTCACATAGTAATTGCACATGGCTATACACATTTATGGCTGAGGATTATCTACAACAACCTCTACAGTGTTTGAAAACTGTTGGCCTTGTAATATGGACATTGGGACATATAGGTCCTCAGTATAATGATGTAGCAAAACCCACACTGCAATGGATCCTGTCATTACACAAACACCCCAACAGGATACTGATGACACACACACAAACACACACTTACCAGTACTGAGTTTCAAACCGCTATCTGACTATGTATTACTATTACAGTGTTACACAGTTATTGCGCATGCCATAGAGCTTACATGTTGGAGAGCTGTCCAAACGTATCTTTGAAGGTGAATAACATCAGCAACAGTACTAAAGGAGGGATAAGGGAAGTGTAGTAAGTGTGAATGTTCACAAAAGCAAGTGCCAATGAAGACACACACACACACGCACACACACACACACACACACACACACACACACACACACACACACACACACACACACAAACATACACACACACTCTCAGGGAAATACACACATTATCACAGTTGGCAAGATCAGAACTCCTGTCTAACTAGTTTGCTATACTACAGTATTACACAGTTATTGCAAGCGCCACAGAGCTTGTATGGCTGAAACATGGCCAAAGATTTATTTCAAGGTGAATGACGTCAGCAGGCTTGTGAAAGTAGGGCAATGGGGAGGTGTAGTGAGTGTGAATGGCTTCAAAATCATTAATCTCCACACACACACACACACACACACACACACACACACACACACACACGCACACACACACATTTGCCAGTACTGAGATGCATAGGTTCATTGCTTCACAGGTGTGTAGTAGGTGAATAAGCCTGAAGGCTGTACAAGGCTAGGCAAAGGGAATACCTTGGCATCAGGCAGCATGACAATAGTCTCCAGTGTGGCTCAGGGGTGCAGTCCCTGGTGTGGTCCCCAGGGGTGGGTATTGTATTCTCCATCCACTCATCTGGGTTGCTATTGTGGGTGGCCAGTGATGTGCACTGCTTCACATGTATGCGATCTATATTCCATAAAATAGACAGTGTCTGGGTTGTGCACATGTCCCACACGCATGTTCTTTGACGTGTAGAAGTGTACTTGAGGTCTCTGGGGCATGTTGTGTGGACAGATTGTTATCTTCTGATGTAGCATTTCTGACCTTATTTGGTGAGACCTGGCTATGGAACTGAGGTCATGCTTGCACCTACATTGACAACGTGATACAGGTATTCAGTAGAGTTAGTGACATCTGTCCATACAAGGCCTGTGTATAAGGCATGGTATTCCCTTTGTGGGTTACATTTGCAGAATCTATAGTTGTTGCAGGTGTCCAGTGGGGAACATAGCAAAAGGGCCACTTTAAGCATTCATTTGCCTACTGCAAGGATGGAACACGGTGCCATGTCCTTTTACTTGCTGGATAACACACACTCAGTCAGGAGATGTAACACATCGCATTACTTTCTAATGTCAGTGGCACTGTTGTGTCAACAGACATGTAGTCCACTGCAATCACACCGTGGTTACTATCTGTGAGGCAATCTGCAGGGAATTACCAATATAGTGGTTGTTGTCTAGGCAAGTGTGTTTGTGTATGAGACATGGGTGGAGAGTGTTCTCTGAGTAATAGAAGGGTTGCCTATATTGTTCACCAATCCATAATGTCACATGTAGGGCGATGGATTGTCTACACCAGCCACTCTGGTCTTTGACATCTGTTGTCCTTGTAAGGTGGACATTGTGACATATACTAGGCCCTCAACATAATAATTTAGCAAAACCCACCCCACAATGGATCCTGTTATTACACAATCACAGCAATCTCCACACAGGATGCTGATGACAGACACACACACACCCATGCCAGTATTGAGATTCAAACCCCTACCTAGTTATGTATTGCTACTATAGTGCACAGCATTTATCATACGTGCCACAGAGTTTATAAGATGAATGTTGTCCCAAGGTACTTCTAAGGTGAGGAACATCACCAGCCCTTGTAAATACTGACATTGGGTGATGTAGTGGGTGAGAGATTCCAACAATAATTTTATCCTAAACACACATTTACATTTGCCAGGTGTGAGGTTCAAACCTCTATCGAACAATCTTTATGGACCATTATGTTATGCATTTACCACATGCACCACTGACCTGACATGGTTTATGGTTGGCAACAGGTACTTCTAAGGTAGCTGATATCTGTAGGACTGCTAAAGTCAGGCTCTGAGATGTGTACTGGGTGTAAATGGGGCCAAAATCTTTGAGGTACACACACAAACACTTGCCACAGATGAGATTCAAACCCATAACTGTGTAGTTACTGCTACTACATTGTTCCACATTTATGGCATACATCATGGAGTTTACATGTTGGAGAGCTCGCCACAGGTATCTTTTAAGGTGACTAACATCAGCAGCAGTGCTAAAGGAGGGGTAAGGGGAGAGTAGTAAGTGTGACTGTCCATAATATCAGGTATTATCAAGGACACACACACACTCTCTCACACAAACACACACAGTTTCAGTTTCCATGTCTGGGATTAGAACTTCTACCTAACTTCTTCTTCTTCTCTTTTGGCTGTTCCCATTAGGGGTCACCACAGCAGATCATCTGTTCCCATTTCTTCTTGTCCTCTGCATCTTGCTCTGTCATACCAACCACTTGCATGTCATCTCTCACCACATCCATAAACCTTATCTTAGGCCTTCCTCTTTTCCTCTTACCTAGCAGCTCCATCCTTAGCATCCTTTTCCCAATATTCCCAGCATCCCTCCTCAGCACATGTCCAAACCAACACAATCTCACCTCTCTGACTTTGTCTCCAAACCGTCCAACCTGAGCTGACCCTCTAATATACTGATTCCTAATCCTGTCCATCCTTGTCACACCCAGTGCAAATCCTAACATCTTTAACCATGCCACTTCCAGCTCTGACTCCTGCCTTTTTGTCAATGCCACCGTCTCCAACCCATACAACATAGCTGGTCTCACTACCCTCTTGTAGACCTTTCCTTTCACTCTTACTGGTACCCGTCTGTCACAAATCAATCCTGACACTCTTCTCCACCCATTCTGCCCTGCCTGTACTCTTTTCTTCACCTCTCCTCCACACTCACCATTACTCTGAAATGTTGATCCCAAGTACTTAAACTCATCCACCTTTGCCAGCTGTACTCCCTGCATCCTCACCATTCCTCTATCCTCCCTCTCATTCACACACATATATTCTGTCTTAGTCCTGCTGACCTTCATTCCTCTCCTCTCTAGAGCATATTTTCACCTCTCCAGGGTCACCTCAACCTGGTCCCTACTCTCACTACAGATCACAATGTCATCTGCAAACATCAGTCCATGGGGCCTCCTGTCTGATCTCATCTGTCAACCTGTCCATCACCATTGCAAATAAGAAAGGGCTCAGAGCTGATCCTTGATGTAATCCCACCTCCACCTTAAACACATCTGTAACTCCCACTGCAGACATCACCACTGTCACACTACCCTCGTACATATCCTGTATCACTCTTACATACTTCTCTGCAACTTCTGACTTCCTCATACAACACTACAACTCCTCTCTAGGCACTCTATCATATGCTTTCTCCAAGTCCACAAAGACACAATGCAACTCCTTCTGACCTTCTCTATATTTCTCCATCAACACTGTCAGAGCAAACATCCCATCTTTAGTGCTCTTTCCTGGCGTGAAACCATACTACTGATCACTAATCATCACCACCCTTCTTAACCTAGCTTCCACTACTCTTTCCCATAACTTCAAGCTGTGACTGATCAGTTTTATCCCTCTGTAGTTATTACAGCTCTCCACATCACCCTTATTCTTAAAAATAGGTACCGAAACACTTTTTCTCCACTCCTCAGGCATCCTCTGACTTTCCAAGATTTCATTAAACAATCTTGTTAAAAACTTCACTGCCATTTCTCCTAAGCACCTCCATGCTTCCACTGGTACGTCATCTAGACCAACAGCCTTTCCATTCTTCATCCTCTTCATAGCTGTCCTTACTTAATCCTTGCTAATCTGTTTCACTTCCTGATTCACTATCCCCACATCATCCAACCTTCTCTCTCTCTCATTCTCTTCATTCATCAGCCCCTCAGAGTACTCTTTCCATCTGCTCAACACACTCTCCTCGATTGTGACAGCAGCAGGCTTGTTAAAGTAGGGCAATGGGAGGTGTAGTGACTGTGAATGGCCTCAAAATCATTAATCTCTGCACACACACACACACACACACACACACACACACACACACACACACACACACACACACACACACACACACACACACACACACAGTTTCCATGTCTGGGATTAGAACTCCTACCTAACTAGTATGTTACTCTATAGCATTACACAGTTATCACAAGCACTACAGAGCTTAATGGGATGAAACTTGGCCAGAGGGTTATTTCAAGGTGACTGACATCAGCATGAGTGCTAACATGGGCAATGGGAAGTGCAGTGTGTGTGAATGGGCCATAAACCATTCCTCTGGAAATACACACACAACACTCAGTCACACAGAACTTTACATTTTACAGGACTGGGTATACAAATGCTAGATGAATACTGATTTGTACTATCATGTTACACAGTTATCACAAGCACCACATACACTATAGAGCTGAGGGCTACCAAAAGCAATGTATACAGTGATTGACATTGGCACATCATGTTATATAGGCCAGTTGGATGTGTGGTAGGTGGGACAGGCCTCATGATGGAAATCTCTCTGTCACTGTCTGTCTTTCTCTTCCCCACATCTCTGTGTGTGTATGTTTGACATATTATAGTGTGTTGTATACCTTTCAACCATACCGAATTACTCGTTTTTTACCGAGTTTTGGGGTCCAAATGAAGGGGTGCCACGATTCCCAAGTGGCACCTCTTCATTTCTGATTTTTTTCTTATTTTTAAATTTTTTTCAATTTTCACGCTGTTTGAGCTGATGTCATCCCATGCGTGATGACGTCAGCTCCGTCAGGGCTACCAGACAGTCGTAATTGAGCTTGTGCACACATTTCCAGCTTGTCTGGCTGGTCAAATGCAAGCGGGAATGACAACCAGCTTATTGTGCAATTTTTTTTTTATATATTTTTTCCCCTAACAGATTTGTTTGTTTTTCAATTGAATTGTACAGGTTATAGGTCACATTAAAGGTGGGAAAAGTTTTGAAATGATTTATTGTAGTCTCATTTTTTATATCACATTTTAACAGGGGTGTGTACACTTTTATATCCACTGTATACACACAGAAAACCACACACACACTCACACACACACACACACACACACACACACACACACACACACACACATATATATATATATATTTATTTTATTTTTTTATTTTACATTTGTTAACCGGGAGGATCCGACTGGATACATGTCCATTTTCAGCGGAGGCCCGGGGAGAAAAGCTCCAGACAAAACAATACATCAAGTCACAGAAAAAACAAATATTGGTTAAGTAATACAGGTAAGGTTTAGTTTTCAATAATCAAATCAATGTAAGGTTAGTAATTATAATATATACATTCTATGATTCAGTAGATATCCTTGAAGCCCCAAGACTGGGAAACAATGTAAGTAGAGAGAGATAGCTAGCCCGGATTAAGACAGTAGCAGGTACGTGTTGATCATAGATGTAGTTTTAGTTTGGTCTTAAATAGACTTAAGGAGGAGAGTGAGGTAATATCAGGGGGAAGTTTGTTCCAAATTCTCCCTACTGAGTTGGTTAGAAGAGAATCTCCGGCCGTGTTATTAGTTTTACAAGTTTGGATGAGGAGGCGGCAGGATGACCTCAATGTTCGAGGGTTATTGCAAAGGGAGATACGTTTTTTGAGTGAGGGAGGGTAGTCAGGGTTATAAATTATTTTGTGGGCGAGGACTAGAAGGTTATACGAAATATGTTTTGGTAACTCAAGCCAGTTAAGCTGGGTTAAATTGGTGCAGTGATGGGTTCTGTATGGTAATCCGGTAACAAACCTAGCGATATGATTATAGCAAATGGTGAGTTTGTTCATGACTGTTTTATTAATATTCTGTAGTAAGGGGGATGAGTACAAGAGTGTGGAGAGAAGATGGGTTTGGGCAATGGCAGATTTAGCTTGGGGGGTCAGGAATCTATTTATTCTATATAGCGAGCCTAGTTTTTTATTGATGGATTTAATCATTAAGTTTACATGAGTGTCGAATTTCAGGTTATTGTCTATAGTTACCCCTAGTAATTTTGTCGAGGGATCCAGAGATATAATAGTCCCATCCTTTGATTGGATCATAAAATTAAAGGGGCTTGACCTTTGTGTCGGTGAGAACAGCAACATTTTAGTTTTTTTTGGATTAAGTATCAGGCGACAACTAGAGAGCCAGTTTTCTATTTTACTGAAAGTGGTTTGGGTCATAATTTGTAGCTCTATAGGGGTTGTACCAGTGCAAATCAGCGTAGAATCATCAGCGTATTGAATGCAACTGGCATTTGATACAACTGTGTGTAGATCATTAATGAAAATCGAGAAAAGTAGTGGCCCTAAAATTGATCCTTGAGGGACTCCCAGAGTATTGGGAAGTAAGTTAGATAGTTTATTCTGCCATTGTACTGCTTGTTTTCTACCATTTAGATAGCAACTAAACCATTGAATAGAAGTAGTATCTAGACCAAATGAGTGTAGATTATCAATTAGTAGTTTGTGGTCCACCATATCAAAGGCTTTGGATAGATCCAAGAATACAGCTGAGGAGATAATATTGTTATTGCGATGGGTGTTGATGGTATTGGAGAAGGCAAGAAGGGCAGAGGTGGTACTATGGAGAGGTCTGAAACCATGCTGAGTGTCGGCCAGTAGGTGATTGGCAAGTAGGTGTTCCATAACCTGTTTTTGCACACATTTTTCCATTATTTTAGATATGGGGGAGAGTATAGAGATGGGCCTGTAATTGGAGAGGTCTGTGGAAGTGCCTCCTTTATGGAGAGGAATTACATAGGATACCTTCCAGATGTCAGGAATTTTGGCCTCTGTAAGGGTGCGATTGATGAGTATTGACACTGGGAAGGCGATCGCTTCAGCTGCTTTTTGTAGATATTCAGCTGGAAGTTGATCAGCTGAATATATATATATATATATGGGTTCCCTTCATATGAACGAAAGTTCATATGAATGAAACCTGGAAGATCAGGGCCAGTTGTTCGACAGTAGAACACTGAAACTCCGGAAGCATGAAATTAAAAATCCCGACATTACGGGATTGTGTTTAGCGCTTCTGGTGTTACGATGCCCGTAAGTATGTATGTGTAAGTATCTGTTTGAGGGGTAGTGGTGTGTGTAAGTGTGTGTTGTGAGTGTGGTGTGTGTTTGTTTGGGAATGTAATTTGTGTGCGAGTGTGCCTTGTGTGTCTGTTTGTGCGATGTCGGAGTTATGAGTGCGAAATTTAATTTCAGACATTACAGAACTGTGATTTAGTGGTGCTGGTATTGCGATGCAGGTAAGTATGAATGTATAAGTGTGTGTTTGAGGGGTAGTGGTGTGTGTAAGTGTGTGTTGTGACTGTGTTGTGTGTTTATTTGGGAATGTAATGTGTGGGTGTGAGTGTGCCTTTTGTGTCTGTTTGTGCGATCTCGGAGTTTGAATATTAAAGAGGGGGGTGGTGTGGGGGGGTGCAGGGGGGCTTGCCCCCTGCCTATACGGTTTGTAGTATTGTATGTTAGGTACTTTGGGGTTGTTGTGTGTATATGTGTGTATTTGTGATGTTTGTGTTGGTGTTTCGTAGTTTTGGGTTTCATTGTTGCGAATGTTCGTTGTTGTGGGGTTTCGTTGATGTGGTCTCGTTGTTTTGGGTTTTGGTGAAGTGGGCTGCCATTGTAATGAAGTAGATCCATATATATATACATACACACACGCATGCACACTCATGCCCACACATTACATACACACACACACACACACACACACACACACACACACACACACACACACACACACACACACAAAGAACTGCTCATGCAGGTCATATGGGATGAAAACATTTGCCTATTTTTATGTTTTTAGATGTAAAATAATACACTTAATTCATGTATTCTTTTTGATGATATACACTGCCTTTGTGGTTTGTGATTGTGTTTTTACTGCTACTAGGTTGCCAGATGTAGCCAGAGATATTTTACTAAAGATGTAAGTAAGTATTTTTTCATAGAGAAAGTGGTGGTTGAAATTCTTTGCTTTACTGAGGAAGTAGTGGCATCAAAAATAATGGCAACATTTAAGAATGCTGAGGATAAGACAGAAGGTACATCATATAGAAAGGAGATTAAAATAGTTACTGCAAAGGATTAAGGCTATGCACTGTTAATACACTACTTCTGTGTAGCTGTGGTTTAATTCCCTCACCCTAAATGCAAGCCACATAATAAGACAGTACTATGGAGAATTTGGGCTTGTATCTTTTATGGTCTATTGGACTGCATGCATAGAAATTGCCAATGACCACAAGCAAAAGCATCACTCAGAAGTGGAGAGATGGGAAGACTAGGCGACCAAACAAGCCATCCTTGCCCTCAAAATCTATAGGACATTCAGTATGTGTAGAAATTGACAAATACATTTAGTCAAATGGTCTTTATCTGCTGTGAAAAATGGTGGCGTTATGTTTATTATATATTATTATTTACTATTTCTAACCATGTAGGTGGACTGGTCCAAAGATCATTTTCATCCAAGACCTTACTTTGCAACATGTCCATGGTTGAAACTTTTATTATATGCAATACTGATTCTTTCTTTTATTTCTTTGTAATATTGCCTGTGCTTCTGTTTGAAATCCCTCTAAGTTTTCTCATCTTGTGA
The DNA here is from genome assembly GCF_019279795.1 of Protopterus annectens. NCBI lineage: Eukaryota > Metazoa > Chordata > Ceratodontiformes > Protopteridae > Protopterus > Protopterus annectens. Next base: position 1,529,274,951 of record NC_056729.1, read on the forward strand.
CTGAAAGGTTCCATGAGTATTAATCCAGTTATTGTGTTATGAAATAAACAAATACATTAAGTAATTTCTTAAATAAACATAAATGGCTATAGGTACAACAAATAATAAACAATAGATCTGTTAGTGATACAAACTTGTGATGCAGACCCTGTAAATGATAGAGTTTAAAAATGGAAAACCAACAAGCTCTCCACTCAAACTCTCATTTATTAACAAAAACAAAAAACAAAAACTTTCATCCAAAAATTTGTTAGTAGAGCTGGATCATAGTCAAATGAAGAACTAGGCGTGATAATGAACTGTGACACCTCCTCTCCCCAGCCATACCAATAGCCCATTTTTTGGATGCCTATCCCCCAGTTACCATAAACTGTCAGTGCCCATACTAGTTTCTTTACTTTTACAATGACTGCAGATATGAATTTAGTTTAAAACTTTTATTTCAAATTTTTTAGCAAAAATACTTACAGCCCTTTGCTAAACATAACAAAAATCACTCCAACATTGAAAATAGGCTTTAGCATGAGCAACATTAAACTTCTCTTCCCTTGAAACTCACATTTCTTGAAAGATGCATCTGGTAGCCTATTAAACTATAAGAAACATGCTAGGACTGATAGTCAAAGAGCAAATACTGAAGCACTTGTCAACGGCTATCTGAAGTGCACAGGAATTCAAAGGACCAATGTGTAATGCATTTGCAATCATCCTGGGACAGTCCAACGGACACAAGTGTTACTTTTTAGGGGCAACCTAGGGGCATAATCTGGTGAAATAACTCAGTCGAAGTGACACAGCAGACAAACAAGGGCGGAGAAAATCAAATCCTGCACTACAAGAAACATTTTATTAACAGCTCATAGCCTTACTCATTTGCCTTAAGTACCAGAGAGACTGTTATAACCAAACATAGAACATTTCACACCCGAGTGACCCCCAAAAACAAACTAAATTAAACAATGCATTAATTGTTAAAATACTGTCATTAAACTCTTAGACTTTATGATGTCCTTTTAATTACAACCAAATAATAAACACACTGTCAATACTCAACAAAGCAAGGAAAATCAAGGACATACCTAGAGAACATGGCTCACATGATGATGCTACTGGTCACTGCAATCAATTCCTTCCTTTACACACACACACACACACACACACACACACACACACACACACACACACACACACACACACACACACACACACACACACACACACACACACACACACACACACACACACACACACACACACACACACACACACACTCATAATTGACTTAAATCCACATTAAATATGGAAAAGTCTGTACCAGATTTTCCCAAAAGATCTTGCTATTCATAGATTCGTAGGAGATTACTAGGCTAATGGCTCAAAAGCCCTTACAAGCCTAGCCAATACAACCCAATTTTACGAACTATATGGCCCCTAGGGGCTAGAGGATGGCATGGATTTGCATATTTGTATTAAGTATCTTACAGATTACTCCTGTCCATAAGGGACATAGGCACTACCCCAGGTGTGAATTTGTGATTCCCCATCCATTGATCCATATTACGTTTGAAGAGGGCCAGGGAAAGACTGCTTAATGTGAATAGGAAGCCTGTTACAAAGAAGGGCAATGTCTGAGATAGATATCTGTCTCTCTAGCAAGTTTTGTTTGAGTCACTGACTAAGGTTAGATCCCTAGAATGGGTGACCCTCATGCTGTTTGAATTGTGGATATGTAGCAACTCCATCAGGGCTGGATTTCTGAGTGCCTTGTAGGACAGGCAGAGGTCAACTCTTAATAGTCAGTATGAGATGGACTAAAGGGAGAGGGCTTTTAGTCTATCCTTATAGTTCATGTTGTTTACTCCCTGTATTTTCTTTGTGAGGAACCTCTGAGATCACTCCAGCTTCAGTAAGTGCCTAGTCAAGTACATGCCAAATGGCATACTGTACTCGTTTATTGGTCCAGTGAGGGCTGAGTATAGAAGGACTATAATTTCCTTGGATCTTGATGCTATACCTTTACTTATACGTTGTGTCACATAAAATTATTTTCTCACCATTGTGAACATATGTCTGTCTATCTATCTATCTATCTATCTATCTATCTATCTATCTATCTACCTACCTACCTACCTACCTACCTATCTATCTATCTGTCTGTCTATCTGTGTACCTAGGTCTTTCACCTCTGAGTCTACTCTAAGGGGTGTGCTATTGATGTTGTAATTTGCAGGGGTATTTGACCTTCCAAATGTATGATAATGCATTTTTTTGCATTTAGTTTTAGGCCATGATTCTGGCATCAATCATTTGCCTGATCTAGACCTTCCTGAAGGATGTCTACATTGTTGGGGGATTTAATGATTGCTTTATTTTGATTGTGACAAGCTGCCAAAAGTCTCTCTCTCTCTCTCTCATTGGCTTTACATTTGTGCCAATGAAAGAAAAATAACTGTCAATGCATTTCAAAGGAGTTGCCAAGTGGATCCAGGTAATCAGGACTGTGTGAGGTGGGTGAGACAGTTTCTTTTTTTTTTTCACATTTATGGGGCCTCCCAACCAGCACCTGGCCTTAGGCATCTGCTAGATTACCTCTTAATCGACAGGTACAACAGAGAAAATTAATCTTGGATGGGATATCAGTCCATCATAGGACATGTGTATATGCACAACCACCACAGGCAGATATGTGGGCAATTTGAATGCTCACCAATCCATCTTTACCATGCCACAGCACCCTATAAAAATGCACACATAGAAAGGCAGATATGCAGACTCAGCTCTGAAGGTACCTGGATGGGAACTGAACCTGATAACCAAGTAATACTAGGTAACAGTATTGACTTCTACACCACTGTGCTGCTCTAATTCTGCAACAAAGTTCTTCAGTCCCCTGAATATTAAGTCCCAGCTCTGTGCAGCTACACTGAAACAAATCATTTCATGGCAGATTAGAATAGCTTGCCTACCCAGTCTGCCCCTTTTCTTATCATACAGATAGGATGAAGATCCTACTTAGCCAGTAGGTTATTTCACTCCCTCGCACCCCCCCCCCATGTTTAATAACTTATGTATACCTGTCTGATGCATTCTTGATTCTTACCTTTTTCAGCATGGCTGATATAGTGACCAAACACTCTGTATATGAAACAGCATTCCCTTATGTATCCCTGAACCATCCAACTTGTTACTTACTTTGTGCTGTTTTCTGAAACATCTGCCTTCTAATTTTAATTTATGCTGTTCTCTTTTACAATTTTTTGAGGAACAGCCCTTGCTAGACCTCTGTGAATTCTGTTGATCTAGTTAAACATTTCTATCATGTCACCCCTCCACTTTTTTTCTCCTCAAATAAAAGTATTAAGTAATTTTAGTCACTTCTTCTTTGATTTCAGGTGCAAGCTGTGTGACATTTTTCCTGTGTCCTGCAAATTACCTCAGTCCAATGTCCCTACAGAAAAGCATCCAATACTCCAGACAGAGCATTAACAAATGCCTACCTAGAAAAAGAAAAATTCAAACTGCCCCAAAGCGCTACACACATAAATTCAACTGAAGTTCTGTAATTCACATAACCACAGCACAGAGCATTGACATTTGGCCACATACTGCATAACAACCTTGTCATATCCGTGAGTTTTGCAGTTTAGATAGCAGCAATGATATTAGACACTTCTTTAGCACTTAATTAACCAGTCATGCTTTGGTGCATCTCTGAAATAAGATATATAAAAAGATTCAGTCAAATTTCAGAATCTGAGGTCCTGACCTACACGTGACCCTGCAGCTTCATAAAATGCATGTAATACAGCTATACTCTATAACATCATTCCCATTTGCCATATTCTTCAATGCATTATTCGTGCTATAAACACTCTTGTCTCATAGGATATAGCGTAAGACTAATCAGGAACTAAATAACCTAAAACACCATCAAAAATAATAAGATACTGTGTGTTAATAATATTTCTGAGATTTGAGGGATAACAGACTCGGTAGTTAAGATGCAAATACATAGTGATTTTAATTAAACTTAGGATGTTCCGGTTATCTGTTAAGGATCCAAGACAATTAGTCAGACAGCCTAGAACTATCTTCTAATTAAGCACAGCTTTACAAAGTGCTGTGTGAAACACATATATATCTGTCAAATAACGTTTGACCTCGCCCTCCCATACCCTCACAAGGCTGCTTTATACCAGACGTAGGCCCAAAAGGAGCAGTGAAAGGAAATGTCAGTGTCCAGTTCAGTAGTCATTCACTGGAGACACTAGTTATTTGACTATTAACTTCCTACTCACACGTGTTGCATGCTGCTTTTCTTTCTAATGTATTGGGAAGAACAAAGAAAAACTCCTCAGACACAAAACAAAAAGTAATACTTTTAATTCTTACATCTAAAATATCCATTCTCCCATCTGCAGAAAGGTTTTATCTGTCAGTAGATATTGAATCAAGCACCCTTTTTTTGAAAAAGACAAACTTGATTAACTATGTCAAAAAGAAATTTGCATTACCAATTCCTAATCACATTGTGCTGCTTGTCACATTAAGCCTTCCCATATTACATTTAGACAGTGCATGCATCTGTACAATTGCAACTTTTTTTTTTCAAATTTTATAAGTTAATTTTTTCACAGACACTCTGCTTTCAAGGCTTTCATTATTATGCCAGCCTCAGGTTTAGTACCTCAATTTAATTCCATATTGGAAAACCCAGCTTTCAAAATTATGGGTGCAGAATGCATGTAGTGGAAAATTTAAACAGCGTACTTTACAGAAACTTATGTATGCATACTTGCACACATGCACACACATGCACTTGCATGCACACTCACACCCATTCACAAGCAGTAACATACCAGCTCCATAGTGAACATGGCAGTGCCAGTATCGGCTTTTCCAGTAAGTCAGTCTATTCTATTTGACTGTGATGGCAGCTCCAGGAAGTCCAACTCTTTCATTGGCTCAACTTTTGAGCCAATGAAAGAGAAGAAATCAGAGCTGTAGTAACATGTCAAAGCAGAGCAACCAAATGGACCCAGAAAATCAGGGTTGGGAGGTGTGGGCAGGACACTTTATTTAGTTTTATTTATTTATTTTTAGTTTAGCATTTATGGGCTCCCACCCCCACTGCCACCAGCAAGCACAGGGTCCTCAGAAGTCCCCTTGTGCTGGATCTGGTCTTGTTTCTCAGACTTCATCAGATTTCAGGAGTCCAATGAAGTCCAATAAATATTTAGGGTAAAAGTGCAAACTTTGTTTTTTGATAACAGATGTCAATGTGAGAAGAAATTGTTATTAGAAATATGGATTGCAGTCTTTTTTCTGACCAGGTAAACATTTCTTGCTGTGTGCCATGCTTCAAGGTGATGCAGAAGCATTTAGCTGGTTAGTAAATATCACAAAAGTACTGCAGTACAGTGTTTCTTAACCAGTGAGTGATATGTGATTCTGAAATGGTCATGAACAACATCAAAACCTAGGGCTTAATGTTTTGACACACTAGCATATGTTGTGCAGAGATCTCAGCAGTTATGCATTCCACAGTCATGTTAAACCCTGCAAAATAACAGATTTTGAAGCTGTCTGCATGCACACTTTCACTACACACTAATTCTGTATAAAAGTATGCTGTGTCCCTCTTAACTTTATCTCCTTTGCCATAAGTCGCAATGTATGAGAAAGACAATAGGTATAAATCATAGCCAACATTACCACAGAGAAGGAGCAGTATTATGGCAAGCAGACACACTCGCACACACACACACACACACACACACACACACACACACACACACACACACATGCAAAGTTATACTTAATAAAGGTTATATTTACAGTTTAAAAGATTTAAAAGCTCCATGACTCCTTGCTAAAGAGGACATATAGCTTGACTGAGGTCAATGTCTTCTACACAACACTCAAAGCTATTAAAATGACACAAAAAAATTCACAACAACTCCTTAGAGATCTGTAAAACTAACTTTATACAATACTAGAATCCATACAAGCTTTTGTTTATTTTTAATCGTGATGATATGGGAACACTGCCTTGCTGACTGTCAAACATTAGGGAAACAGAGACTGAGGGAATCAAACCCTAGAATACAAATGTACACTTCTTAACAGCATATAGCCTTAAACATATGTACTAAACTTCCAGGCAAATTTTAAAAGAAGGCAGACCTCCGATTAACTGGTATTTTGCATAAACAAGTAAGGAAGTCCTCTAAGATGGCTATGCATGACTTAATAAATAATGCTTTGTAGCTGCCCAGTGTTTTAATACCATTAAGCATGAGTGCCTTTTCTCATGGGAAGCCCAGGACCACTGTTTGGTTAAGAGGCTTGCTGAGAGTCACACATTATGCAAATGGAGACCAAAGGAATCAAACTCAGGACTATATAACCCTCAGCAGTGTGCAACCTTAATGCTCAACTACCAATAAGTGTTGTGCTGTCTGAAAATTGTCTTCCTAACTTCTGATCGAAGCACACTATGTCAATCAGCATGTAATTGTACAGGGAGAGTCTAACTTTCACATCAGTGACTTACAGAAATATGAAAATAATGAACAGCAGAAAATCACAAGTAAAACGTGAACAAGTAGGGCTACACCTTACAGCATGAGCAGTATTAAGATTGAAATATGTAACTGTAGCAGCTCTTTGTCAGCTGCTTGCAAGCATATTGGTGCTTCATGGTATTCTTCAGGGTGAATGACACTGGTTTGAGCCTACTCAGAGGAAATTTATATATATATATATATATATATATATATATATATATCAAGAGAGAGAGAGATGTACACATGCACATAGATAGATAGATAGATAGCTGTACATACACACACACACACACATATATATATATATATATATATATATGTTTATATATAGATATAAATTAGTTATATATATATATATATATATATATATATATATATGTATAGCTATATATATATATATATATATATATATATATAGAGAGAGAGAGAGAGAGAGAGATATTTATATATTTCCATGAGGTGCTATCCCATTCAATATTATGGTTGTCCATTAATTATTTATTTAGTCAGATGTTTTATTCTGACTTTACTTTTTAGTGAGACTTCACATTTTAGTATGACTTTACTGTTGTGTTGTGTAATGGGACTTGGGTTTTAGGACAGGACTTTAGTGCAACAATTTTCTTGCTAAGGCATCCTGTCTTTAGTGTACAATAAAGCTGTGTTTTATAGCTAAACCGTTCTGTTTTTTTTTATGTTCTGCTGTTCATTATCTTTGTTATTAGGGCGAGTCGCTGATGTGAATGTTTTGACTCTCCCTGGATGATTTAATTCCAATTGACATGATATGCTTTGATCAGAAGTTAGGTTACCCAGAAAATTGCTTAATACTGGATTTATGTTGTCTAAGAAAAGTGATTTGTACAATCTGTGACTACAGTCTAGCAGTTTTCTTTAAACTGTGTTATAAACAACGAGTAGAACATCAAAGGAAGAATGCTCTTTATCCTTTATGCACAACAGATAATAACATTATATCTCTGTATCTGCTCATCAGACAGCTTCATTACAAGACATATGCACACGTGAATGTGTGTATACACACACACACACACACACACACACACACACACACACACACACACACACACATATTCACACCATACCACGTAATCTCTTAGTGCAAGAATTTTGGAACAAGCCAAAAAAAAATGAAGACAAAAGCCCAAAATCAGGAATGATTTTCAAATATTGCTCTTATAAACTTCAAAGGTTGACAGAATAAGAGGTTTTGCATTAACATGCATTTTTCTAAAGTATATGACATCTTAAACTCGGCTGCTATTATTTAATGGTGTCTATCCTCAATTTGCCAGAAAAACAGAAATCTTAAGAGAAGCTGGCCAAAATAAGAGGAAAAAATCAGGGCATTCTGCAAAAACCTGGACATTTGTGAGGTAATACATACATGCACACGTGCGTGCGCGCACACACACACACACACACACACACACACACACACACACAGACACTTTATCATCAGCTTTGCATGGCTACTCTGAAACTCTGAGATGACTTTGAAAATTGTGTTTCTGTTGTCATCATTAAAATTAAATCACAGATATTTTTCTGGTTTGAATGTACATGTTTAACAGATATAGTAAAGGTTTCACAACTATCATTTGCAAATTCACAGTGCAATAGTGGATGTATCAAGTATTTTTAGCTGTCACTTAATGGTAGAAATGGAACGGCATGTGCTGACATCTGTCAAAGATTTCACGTGGATCTGTGCCTCTGTCCCTCAAACTACGAGTAGCAATCTAAGACTAAGGATATGAGCTTATAGTCAACTTTTCTATCTTCAAGTACAGGGTTTGATTCTCTGGGCCTTTATAGGTTCATAGGTTCATAGGTTCATACTATGCTATCTGCCCTAGGGCATTTATAAGCCTAGTCAGAGTGTGTTTGGCTTTCGCCACCCATTTTAAATTAATTTTGCTATGCCTTTTTTTGAGGTTAGTATACTGTGCCTCTGTCTAACAGTGACACAGAAGTGATAGCCGGGGTAAACCTACGATCTCCCATCCACTCATCAAGATTCCTCTTGAAGAGATTCAATGTGGGACTCTGCCTAACCTGGACTTAGATTTTATTCCAGAGTGAAGGGAGCCTCTGGGTTATGAATCTGTCCCTCCAGCATGTCCTATTTATTTCAGTGCTGAGGTTCAAGTCTCTCGAGCGTGTAGCTCGATGGGATTTGGATTTTCTGAGGTGCAGCATGTCCATTAATTCCGGGTTGGACATGGCTTTATACATCAGGCACAGATCGCCTCTGAGCAGGCGTTATGCCACTGAGTAGAGCTGGAGTTTCTTTAACCGGGCAGCATATGGCATCTGTTTGAGCCCTTTGATCCTCTTGGTGAAGTACTTTTGGGGTCTTTCCAGTTGCTGCAGGTGTCTGGTAAGGTACATCCCAAAAGGGGCATTGTACTCAATTATGGGCCTGATGAGGGATGAGTAAAGAGGCATGATGACCTCCCCTGATCTAGATGTGAATCCCTTCATGATTAGGTGGGCTATATAAAATGTTTTTCTAACCACTTTGGCCACGTGGTTGTCAAATGAGAGATTGCTATCAACTTGGGTCCCCAGGTCCCTAATGACTTCTTCTGTACTTAATGAATTACCACCTATGTGGTAATTTGTGGGCACTTTGTTTTTGCCAAAGGGGATGACTATACACTTTTTGGCGTTTAGCTTGAGGCCATGGCTTTGGCAACAGTTGTCTGTTTCTATGAGGCCCTTTTGGAGGATGCTTGTGTCGGCTGGAGAGTTGATTATAGGTTCATAGGTTCATAGGTTCATACTAGGCTATCTGCCCGAGGGCATTTACAAGCCTAGCCCATAGTTTTGTGGCTTACGCCACCCCTTTAGTATGGGGAATTATACCCATTATTTTGCTGTGCCTCTGTCGAGCAGTGACACTGAGGTAATCCCTGGGGTATATCTGCGATCTCCCATCCATTGGTCAAGATTTCTCTTGAACAAGGCCAGCGAGGTGCTCTGCCTCACATATACCGGGATTTTATTCCACAGCATAGGGAGTCTTTGGGTGATGAATCTATCCCTCCAGCACGTCCTATTAATAGCCGTGTCGAGGTTTAAGTCTCCCGCCCGAAATTATGGTGCCCAGTTTGCAGTCATCTGCGAACTTGGTCAGCCACAGTCCTTCCGTGTTGGCCTGTATCGCCGAGAAATATATACCGAACAAGAGAGGTCCCAGGACTGAGCCTTGTGGGATGCCACTTGTAACTGGTTTGGAGTCTGACATGGCTCCATCAATTCTAACCATGTGGGTTCTGTCCTTGAGCCAGTTTGCAACCCATCTAGTGACATAGGGGTTTATATTTAAGCTGGTGAGCTTATCTATAATGCCCGAGTGGGGTATTGTATCGAAGGCTTTTGAGAGGTCCAGGTAGGCTGTGTGGACCACCTTCCCCTCGTCAATGGCCTTGGTGACTGTTTCAAAGAAATCGACCAGGTTTAAGAGGCAGGATCTGCCCTTAACAAAGCCAAACTGGGTAGGATCCAGTGTCTGTAGGTCCCCAATATCTTTATTTATGAGGTCCATGATGATCCTTTCCATAGCTTTGCAGACCAAGCTAGTCAGGCTTATGGGGCGATAGTTTCCAGGATCCGTTGAGGCACCACCTTTGTGGAGAGGGACCACTGCTGCTGTACGCCACTCTTTGGGTACATATCCTGTAGTAAGGCTAAGACTGAACAGTAGTTTTATGTTTGGGTTTAGCTCTTCTTGGAGTTCATGTAGGGTGCAGCCTGGGACACCATCTGGTCCCATTGATGCTGTGTTTTTTTGCTTTGGAGAGGGCGGCTCTTACCTGAGCATCTGAGATGTCAGGGGGCAGCACTCTGTTGGGATAGATATTTGCCCTTTCGGTGGGGAGGGGGGGGAGAAGTTTGCACTGAACCTGTCAGCTAGGATGTTGGCAATGTCTGTGGGCTCGGTGTATTTTTTGTCATTTTGGACTAATTCTGAGCATATCTGGGAATTCCCACCCAGGTTCCTAACATAACTAAAGAAAGCCTTGTGATTATCCTTAGTGTCCTGTGCAATTTTTCTCTCGAAGCTGGCCTTAGACGATTTTATGAGTGCCCGTAGTTTTTTGCTAATACTGATCAGAGATGCCTTCCCCTTTTGGGATTTTGCTCTATCATGTAGTAGCTTCCTCCTTCTATTGTATAGTTTGTTTATGGCTGGGGTCCACCAGACAGGACGTCTGCCTTTGCAGGATTGGGTCTTGGTTTTATTTGGGATTGCATGATCCATGCATTCCTGAAGGTGTTCATAGAATGTGTTTATAAAGGATTCTGCGGTCTGGGCCGTATTTTCCACAGGCCCGGGGGCTTTGAAAGATTTTGCCTCGGTTTTGAGGCATGTGAAATTTGCTTTAGAGAAGTTTTTCACTGTGGTTTTCTGGGCAGGGGGTGGGGTCGGGATGTGAATATCCAGTGAGATTAGTTTATGGTCTGATCTTACCAGTGAGGGATACACTTCTGGTCTGGAGCATAGTGTCCCCATGTTGGTGATGATCAGGTCCAGTATGTTTTCCCCTCTTGTGGGAGTGGTAACAAGTTGTTCCATAGCATTTGAGTTTATAAATTCTAGGAACCTTTGGGCTAGGGTGTTGGAGCTAGAGAAATGCTCCCAGTCTATGTTTGGGTAGTTGAAGTCGCCCAATATAATGGTGTTTGGAGAGACCTTCATATTTTCCAGTATTCTCAGGAAGGCCAAGTGGGGTTCCTGTGTTTGGGAGGGTGGTCTGTAGCAGGCTATAAACTGGAAGGCAGTTTTACCCACAGTTAGTTGCACATGGATAGTCTCTGATGCTTCGTGCTGTGCCACCAACCTGGAGGTGTGGGTATCTTTGACGAATATTGATACTCCCCTCCTTTTGTGGTTCGGTCCAAGTTTTGGGGCGAAAAGCATGGTATGAGGTATAACCTGGTAGTGCTGGGGTGCTCTCGGAGCCTTGAACCAGGTTTCTGTTACTGCACAGATATCGATGTTCTCCATGCTAAGGAGAGTTTCGAGCGTGCATCTTGAGGTTTAGACTTCTGGCGTTGAGTAGCATTACTCTTAGTTTCTTATCCCTTGTGATACCTATGGAGGTGGGTTTGTCTTTTGAGCCTTGCCTATAAAAGGCACTATGGGGTAGCAAGAGCCTTTGCCAATATCCGAAAGCCCAGGGTGACAGGTGCAAGCCATCCCTAGCGAAGCATCGTGGCTTGTCGAGCATGTCATCCCAGGCTGACAGGCATTGGATCCCCTTTGAATGACACCAACACTTAAGCCAATTGTTGAAATTGATCATCTTGTCTTCATATTGTGGCATCATTCTTGGTGAGGGTAAGATGCTACTCAAGGTCAGGGTCATACCAGCCTGGGCTACATGCTCAGAGAGCTCCTCTATGTCTCTTTTCATGTAGTCCAGGGAGGTACGTCTCAGGTCATTCACACCAGCATGGACAATGACTGAGTCATATTTGTACTTGCCTTGGAGTGACCTGAGTGCTTGTGTTATGTAGCGGATCCTAGCGCCCAACAGGCAGCTCACCGTGACCTTCTCCTTGTTCAGCCTGGTGAGCGGGACGTCAGTGTGCCTGACAATAGAGTCACCTATTACAAGTGTATCAGGTGTGTTGTTTAGCCTTAAGGGCTGTGACTGTTCGGTACACTGGCTTTGTGAGCTACGTGTTTTGTTTTGGGGTAGCGGTTGCTTGGGTGTTTGCTTTGGAGGTCTCTGCTGCTTAGGCAGATTTTTATTTAGAGCCTCCGAGTATGTTTTTGTGTGTTTATGTGTTTGGTTTGTTGTCGTGGTAGGTCTATGAGAGACTGGAATTGTAATGAGTGTGGTTTCCTTCTCCTCCTGACTGGTTACGCCAGTACTGAGTTGAGAGAGCTTAGCCTCCAGTTTAGCTATATGGTTGCATCTCTCGCATGTGTTGGAATTTGTTGGGAGGAGGAGAGGTTGTCTGTGTACATGAGGCAGTTGTAACATTGCCTCAAGATTCCCAGATTCACCAGCTGGACCGGAGAGGAGATTGACAACTGACCTTTGGACATGCTAGAATAGTATTGGGAATTCCTTTATAATTGAAAAAAAGGGCCAATGGGGAACAAGGTACTCAAGGGGAGTTTGTGAGGGTGTAGTGCTTTTAATTTTTTAGAGCTGACTTATATAATTGCTTTAGTGAGCAAGTACCAGGTAACTTAAATGCAATGTGTTACAGGTAACTTAAATGCAAAAACGACAAACAGTAACTTTCTTTCAAGTGAAACAAGGAAATAAGTACAGTAAAGCAATGCAGATATCACTAGGGATCCACAGAAGTGTTAAAAGGCTGCATTTTAGGTGGAATTAGCGTTACAGGGAAATAAACAAACAACAAGCATACAAATAAAGCTAGATTCAGCAGGCCTGGATCTAGTCTATGCTACAGCAAACAAGGTGTACCAATTTCAGTAAGAAACAGTTAGAATATGCAGGCACTATAAGCCTTTAACCAGAAATTCCCTGCTCAGAAGGGCAAAGTCCAGCCTCTCCTCCCACAAGAGTGCAGACCGCAATCCTTCTTAACGTAAAATAACTGGCCTGAAGCCCAAGTGCTTAAACCAGAACTAATACACTTTTAGAATAACAGACACTGAGCTCTCAATCAGCAGTTCCCAACTTAGATGGATGTAAGCTACCTGTCCTGCCACCACAGTGCAGGCCACAAACCTTCCTAATGTAAAACAACTGGCCTGAAGCCCAAGTGCTTAATCCAAAAGACTTAGAAATGATAGCTACACTTCAATCAAGTTACTACCAGCAGTAATAAATACAACTGAATACTTTAAAGAATGCCTGAATTAGTGCTCAAGTTATACAAACAAAGCTAGATTCAGCAGGCCTGGATCTAGTCTATGCTACAGCAAACAAGGTGTACCAATTTCAATAAGAAGAAGTTCAAATATGCAGGCACTAACCAGAAATTCCCAGCTCAGAAGGACAGAGTCCAGCCTCTCCTCCCACAAGAGTGCAGAACACGAACCCTCTTAATGTAAAATAACTGGCCTCAAGCCCAAGTGCTTAAACCAGAATTAATACACTTTTAGAATAACAGACACTGAGCCCTCAATCAGCAGTTCCCAACTTAGAAGGATGTAAGCTACCTGTTCTGCCACTACAGTGCAGACCACAAACCTTCTTAATGTAAAACTGGTCTGAAGCCCAGGTGCTTAAACTAAAAGGCTTAGAATGAGTTACACCAAGCAGTAATAAATACAATTGAGTACTTTTTAAGATGACGCAAAAGCAAAATAAAGTAGGAAAAAACACAAATACAGTAAAAGCAGATACATTTTTTTTTGTTTTTGTTTGCCTAACTCTGTGCAAGTCCCTTAGAGTTGTTCCTAAAATAAGACACTTGTGTATAGTGGGTTTACCTGGATAGTGAGCAAATGAAAAAAAAGACAAGTTGCTTTGATATAGTTATGTGTCTAAAATTGAGGCACTAAGAGCCCAATACATGTGTATTTAAATCAGTCCAAATACATAAAAGACTTGTAATCATTGCTGCAGAATCTAATCAGGAAATCTGAGGCATTAAAATCCTTATGCTATATTAAGTTCATGTTCAGTTTGTTGTCTTGCAGACATTGTGAAGCCCAGTAGTCAAGTTAGAACTGGTTAAAATCATAGTTTTTCAGGTGCAGCAAAAATATACTTTCTGATGTTTTTATTTTGTTATACTTTGTACTGAATGAGCATGTATGAATATTTTATATTGTCTTCTTACTCTCGTGTAAATATGCTTTTGCTAGAGTATCTGTGGGTCTACTTTAAGCAATGCCAAGCAAAGTAAAGTATCTGTATAGAAATATAGGCAAAAAAAGATGTCCAGATGCAAAACTCATGAAACTGATTTCTCTGAAGGGGAGAAGCCTCCTCACACGTACCTCATTATGCATGGAGCTACATCTTCTGTACCACCCTACTTAAAATAATAAATTTTGAGGTCCCTCCATTTTGCTAGAATAAGAAACCTCCTTGTGGTTATTTTATTGCTTGCCCTTTTTCTGGCCACTACTGCTATTTGGCCACTTTTCATGTGACAAATTAATCCACTTCAAAGCATTATTAGCCCTAGTATCCAGTGTCTGCCAACACTGTGACTCATTACATTTTCTGTGTTAAAGCTGCAGGGTCTTTGGTATAATCCTAGCCTTTAGCAGCTGCAAATATGCATGTCAGCATGATTTTTTTTATTATTATTGCAGTCTCATCCTGAAAGCATGCTAGTTTACTGACTACTCTTAAAATGGCCGTAGAGATTGCATTTATATTTCATATAGGTTTATATGGTTCATATGTAAGTGCTAGGATAGTTTCCATTTTGAACCATTTTAAGCCTAGCCAATTGCCTTCAAAGGCGAAAATCAAACCCTGTACCTTGAGCGTATGGGGTAAAGTAACAACTTAACCATTATGCCAACCCCCAACCTATAAAGTTATAGATTTCTTGCACTGGCCAGGAAATGAACCCAGGTCAATTGCTTGGAAAGCAGCTATGTTCACCAATATCTCACAAATGCTACAAAACTGC
This sequence comes from Protopterus annectens, assembly GCF_019279795.1. Taxonomy (NCBI): domain Eukaryota; kingdom Metazoa; phylum Chordata; order Ceratodontiformes; family Protopteridae; genus Protopterus; species Protopterus annectens. The sequence continues at coordinate 1,529,290,133 of NC_056729.1, forward strand.
ACGCTCCACGTGAGGCTTAAATTCATAACGTCAGCATTGCTTTGTACCGCATTATAAGTACTGTGCACTAACCAATTACACCACTGGAGTATCATTGCCTGGATCATAGCAGAAAAGGATCTGAGAAGGATCATTTAAATTACCTGGTTAACAAGTTAATAAAAATAAGTTAAAAATTATGGTATTAGTACAACAGTGTTCATGAACTTCTGATATCATTACTTCAATTATGGGAGAAGGCAACTACGTCAGTAAGGCAGAATAGTATAGAAATGCTACAAAAGTGCTGTCTCAACTTTTTTACGTAAATTTCCAAACCACATATTGCATGCTAAGTATTAATGCTTCTATTTATAGGTGGCCCACGAGCTTTGGTTTGACTATGTGACTTTGCTTAACTCCACAGTGTAAGTGTAAACTGATAGAATCAGTCCCATATTGATAATAAAGTATCACCAGTAGCTTAATTATGTTGCAGATCTTTGTTCAATAATTCTAGATAAACACTGACAAACTGAATTAAATAACATACATGCAGGTTCTATTTCTCATGTGTAACTGCACTAAGCGGCACACACAGTATAAACTGATATTGTTTAGCATGATTGGCCACTTAAAATATTTTAAACAAAATCACTTAGGACGGAGACAGCACATTATTTAAAAATACCATCAATAAATGAATGGTGTTTTGGTCACACTTCAAGTAAATAAATACATTATGAACATAGTCCTTTACTTTTTTTCTGTCCCCACCAAAAATGTCTCTACTGTGTAACTGACATTCTGATAAATACCAGCCACAGCTGTGAGCCAATATAACACTTCTAGAAGGGTCCAGTTTAGTCCCTTAAACCTATCATCTCTTAGTTAGAGAAAGCACATTTCCACTAATGCACTCATTAATTAATAAGAAATTTATTTATATCTGGAATATTTTGATGCTTGTTTGTGCTTGATATACTTTGATTGTCATTGGAACCCTTCTTTGAGCAGCATTGTATAGCTTCATTATTATTAGGCTTGCAGTCTGCAAGAGTATTTAGGAGCCTGGCCCATTTTCCTAATTGCTCCAAAGCACTTTTGGGTTTAGAGACTTGCTCAGACAGGAGAATCAAACCCTAAATAACAACTTGTTAACAACTCATAACCTGGAACCCTTGTGCTAACTCCTTAATAAAACACAGGTCCCAAACCTTTAGACTTTCACTTAGATAACCAGTGTGTAACCACTATGGGTGGTAAACAACTTTAACCAATATTTTTTTTTCATTTTCTTTCTACATTGTTATTCACCACTGGTATAGATTATATGAGAACCATCTTTTCCCAGGTGATAGTCTGTTTCAGAATTTTCTCTACAAATAAAGAATTAGAATGATGCTCTAAGATTATATTGCTTTCTTCTGTTCTTTTCTTTATATGTTGCTCAATAATATGAGAGATTGGTGTTATGTGTTATCCCATAAAATAGGATAATGATAACTATATTATCATTATTAGAAGAAAAGCAATATTAATGCATCTTTGAATAGGGAGATTACTGGAGTAAATTTGTTCCAAGACACATCAAACCTAGAGTGCTTCTTTTTTTTCATTTACTTGCAGAGAAAAAGTTTTAAGATTTGCAAGATAAAAAAAAAATCACATGATGTAAATCAGGAAACTAAAAGAACCTGAATAGTGCAGGGTTAAACTCTTACCCTTTGCATTATTACATAATATTTATTAAATCTTCCTTGTGATTTAAAGGGACAGTGCACATCTTCAGTGAGGGATATATTTTAGTTGTACAGAAATTTATGACTGTAACTATGCAATTGCATCAATCCTGTGATGAGTCAAAGTATTACCTGAAAAGGAGTGCTGTGATGTCACAGAAGTGGCTGTGCAACAACATGCACTCAAGGAGTATTCCATTGTTGTTAAACAAAGATGCACACAGAAGTGGCTGTACAACAACATGCACTCAAGGAGTATTCCATTGTTGTTAAACAAAGATGTACTTTAATATTATTGTTTTTTCTTGAGACTAATCTAAATACAATGATACATGATGTACTGCGCACTATCCCCACTGTGTATATAGCTCCTTTGATAACCAAATTAGATACTTTCTTGTCAATTCCATGAAGTCAAAGAAATTATGGGTGAGTTTCTTAAAAATGATAAAAAGTGATTTTGGCCTTAGATACAAAAAATGGTTGGTTGTTTGCATTACTTTGAAATAACTAAAACTCTTGGCTAGTTGGCCATATTTTTTTTCCCGCTGATAAAACACACACAAAATGTCTTAGTTTTGTTGTTATCATAGGTATGTACACAAGGATATCTGCACACTTGCTTGATTCTGTGAATTTTGCCTCACTCTAAAACCAAAGACATGCATTTAAATCCATAACCTTTACATCCCTGTTTATGCCTAGACTTTCCCGTCCAGAAAGTTACAGGGATCTTTTATTAACTATATGAAAACATAAACAAGAGGGAATGGTAATAAATTTATTTATTTTCCTGGGCCGAGCTTAATTTCTACATTCATATATATGCTGTAATGGCAACTTGACTGACAGATTTAACACATTAAGTCTCATCGAAGTTTATGATCTTACATATAACCATATTAGAAGGCTAGACAAGCTTGAAGAGAGCATGTGTTATATATTTTATTAAACATACATTTCTGTGCACACATATATATGTATAGCCATCATATTTATTAAATAACTCAGCTTGCTTTCATTATTTTAAAGAACGTTAACTTTGGTCTCTGTAATGGACCTTAACCTTTATACCATAAATGAGCTACATTTTATAGAAGTTAACATACCATCTTGCCTTTATCATGCTTTTAGCTGGAACTTTTCTCATGGTTCCGAAGCTCAGACACTGCTGGTCCGGTGTGTGTGTGTGTGTGTGTTTGTGTGGGGGTGTATAGTCTGTACTGTACATACACTGAATTCACAGTACTTCACCTATATTTATATACAAAATACACTGCTGTTCACATTCATCTATGTACATTTAGCATACAGTTTTTATGAGGCTGTCATGTCACAGTTTATAAATCACAAAAAAAAAAAAACATTTTCTGTAAACATAAAGGGAACTTCCTTTATGTGATCCTATATAGTTATAGGCACATGCTGGACATTTCATTCAGTACCATACATGCTGTACAAATACAAGCTTTGTATAACAAAGATAAATAATGTTCTAACAGAACAATTACATTGTACTAATCGGTCTCCACTAAGAAGACAACAGGAAAAATTCATTTAGCTCACTGTCCAAATATAAACATTAAGTGGAAAATTGTATTTCCTACATATAAGAGGATTTTATGACTGTCCTACAAGGTCATGTCCTCCTCTGGAATGTAAAGCCAAAAATATATATACAAGTCCATAAAAGACTTTCCCAATCTACCAAGGTCTCCAGACAGGGCTGCTACTGTTTGCAGCCGTATGCTTTTGGGGAATAGGCATGGAGGGAGAAGAAAAAGAAGAAGCAGCAGGATTCTGGTCTTCAGCTGTATTCTGAGTGGGATGAAAGTGCTTTAATATTGTCTTCTGAACTTCCACTTTTCTTTCATGAAGCGATAGGAAGTGAAGTGTTTCTTGCAGACAGCTGGAATAGCCTTCTGTGTAGTCTTGCTGTGGGGTCTTCAGGAAAGAAGGCACACCTGAAAAGAAAACATGAAAGGGTGCTTAGGACAGGTGTACATGAGTATTACATATATCAATAATACATCAAGATATGCAAAACTGCTGAATGAAAATTACAGCTTTTATGAAATGTCAAGTTGGCACCTTCTCACCTCTTAGCTGGAGCTGCTGATGCTGTCTCAGGTAGCCCACAGTCATTTCTAAGATGTCCGCTTTTTCCAGTTTTGAACTGCCCTGCTGTTTTTCAAACTCTTCTTCCAGTAGTACCTTCAGCTGCTCAATACAACTGTTGATCCTATCACGCCTCATCTTTTCTACCATTGGCTTTCTTAGCTGTATTAGGAGAAGGAAAGCAGAGTTTGGTTAAAAAATATAAATAAATACGCTCAAATGCTGATTCTGTTACTTCCAATAACATTGCAGCTAGGTATATGGATACTGAGTGTGAAACAGGAAGGTGATATGTGTGTGTGTGTGTGTGTGTGTGTGTGTGTGTGTGTGTGTGTGTGTGTGTGTGTGTGTGTGTGTGTGTGTGTGTGTGTGTGTGTTTGCGTTTGCATAGCTTATAAGTTGTTTGCAAGTTCCATTTAAGATAAACAGAATGAACGAGGCACAGAGATTTTTCATTACTATGTCACAAGTAAAAATACATCAAGTTAAAATGTGTTCATGCAGCATATTCATGGAAATTTAATGATAGACGCAAATTGCTTTAAGTATATACTGCAATTCAGTAAAGCTACTGATGTCATATAATGTGGAGTATTTTCTAGAAACAATACTGATTTTATTTCATGAATAAGCTTTTATTTCAAATCTCCCTGCTTCGGTATACCCTGCTGTAAATTAACAAAAAATAAGTCCCCAATTAATATAACATTCGCTGCTTCAGCTGGAATTACCTGGGTAACTGAACTACAATGCTAAATGTAAAGTACTTACTTTGTTTTTCTCATGAGGAAATAGTCTGCCCAGTTTGTAGTCCGCTGAAGCTTTGCTAAGAGGCATTTTCTTTCGTAATATGTAATACAGAGAGTCCCTGTTTTATTAGTTTGGCCAAATGTTGTTTTGTTAGAATAAGCTCAGCTCTCCTGCCCTTATATCTCTTATAATTTCCCTCCAAATCTGTGGGTCTTAGGTTTGTTGGAGTTTCCCACACTCACTGTCCAATCAGGGTGTCCAAAAGGACAATAGGGTTAAGAATCTATTAGTGCATGGCAAATTGACTGTGAATTGCCCCAGGATAATAACCTTCCCTAAGAAGAGCAGGTGGAGTGAATGTGTGTGTGTATAATAAAAATAAGACAGAAGTTAGGAATTATGCCTTTGATGAAGATGGGAATGGCCTTCCTCCCTTTGGTAAACAGAAGCTGCTGCTGCTCTCTGAAATCTGAATGAGTTGCACGCCCTAGGCACGTACAGAATGCACACACAAACTTGAGACTAGGCACACTCTGCCTGAAGGCGGGAAAGAGACAAAAGTAACCATTGAGTTTTTCAGAGTATCACAGCAACTGCTTTCACAAAAACTGCAAGTAAACAATAAAACCACTCTGCTGTACCTCTGCTGTCTTTGTTAACTTTCTGTGATTTTGATGCGGAACACAATGAAACTTAGTGATAGCTTACTAGGTGTTACAGTTTTATATTTTTGTTTATTTTTTAACTGTATCAAAAGAGCCATTTATACTACACTTTAATTTAGCTAAGATTCATCTCTTAGAACATATGCAAAGACACTGTTATAAATGGCCCGTCAGTATGCATATTCTGGTTGAAGCACACATTTCTCAAGCTGTCAGTTTTGGTTGGAATACAACTAGATGCTGTGCATTTGCACATGGGGCATGACAGTTGACCTTCTATATTTTAGCTGTTATTTACAGCTCTTGCAGGTACAGTACAGCAGAACAGCAAAACGACACTCCAGAGTTTCTAATGTGCTATGTAATAACCCTAATTCTCTGGGTAGGTTATAACTTTAGAATCACCTTGAACCCATCTGATGCCTTATGTACTACACAATAACATAAATACTATATTGCTTACCTACGAGTGATTGCTGCACTAGTGGTTGAGCAGCTTAAGTGCAAAATTTAATGTGATTGTGAGTTTCACCAAAAGTACTGTATTGTGCCAGGCAGTGGTGCACTTTTGTTTTTTTCCCTTTTCTTCACTGTGGGGTGACTGTGGAATTGGTATATATCATTTTGAGGGTGTGGGGGCTTGCTCCCCTGCAAAACAATATCAGTGGTTTGTAGGTAAAGCATGCTATTGCATACTATATTATTCCATATATAGAATATATACTATTTCAGGTTTCTTGCTTATGTCCATTATACATCTGGGTCAGGTGTTAGAGCAGAAAGCAAAACATTCTACATATGCAGGACATTTAATGTTTGCCACAGCCGATTGAGGACCCCTTGTCCAAGACACAGTGCCAGCACCTCTAATCATAAAGTGTGGTCACCATGGTGACATGGTTTACTACAGGCAGACTAGCCTAATCCAACTCTTGTATTTCTACTTAAGGCTTCTGTTATGGCTCAGCAGTTTTATTTGTGAATCAATTGCTCTACCAAAAGACAAGTATTCGAATCAGATAAATCTGCACACTGTGTCTGAAAAAAATTATGCTTTTCTAAGAATTTATCCAGGAAAGGATAAAGTTAAATACTATTTCTCCTATGTGGTTTTTGACTCCATGCTTACCAGCAGTCAAGCCTCCTTCAGATGCACTTGAGGCCATTCATTTCCCCATAATGCATATTCCCTGTACGGAAGCAAGAACTACCAGAGCTATCATACAGGCAGCCATGGTGCCTTTGTCAGCATTCAAGCAAAGAGGGCATTATTATTATAGCCTTAATCCCCTAGTAGAGGCCACAGCCCATTACCTTGAGCAAGTGCACAATTTTACACACCTGCTTCGAAGGATACCACCAAGAAACAGCTTGAGAAGCCAAATGCAAACCTGAGGCAATATTTGCATCCACAAGCCCTCTTCTAAGGGACTGTGGCATATAGCAGCACTTGATCCTTCCCCCAACTCCCACCCTAAATAGGCATACCCATTTTTTCCACACTAGCTCCAGCAGACACTTGAGACAGTATTGCCTCGGTCATAGTCAGGGCTTAGTCATTCTACACCAACAGAAATGGCAAAGGAAGGCAAATTCCTGATTGCCTTTTTCCACAAACACACACACACACACACACACACACACACACACACACACACACACACACACACACACACACACACACACAAATAGTTGTCTTTTTTTGAGTAATGGCAACCCCAGAGGTAATTATATTAAGTGGCAGGAGTGGACACTTGGTATGGGAGCTCCGCTACCAAAAAAACACTAATTTTGGAAAAATGTCCATTTAATCTCCAGATCTCAGTTTTGTGCATGTAAAGCAAATGTTGGAAATGCTGGCTGTTTTGTGACAGACCTTTTTTTTACTCATCTGTGATCAAAGTAAGTGAGTGCACACATCCAATGTTGTCTGTTTTCATCCAGTTCAACCATTTGGACCTTGGTGCCATTTCTGAAGCTTACAGATCCAGGGCTCTGACTCCTCCCCTACTCATAATTCTCTCCACTCCACCCAAGTATTTCAGATCTTGTTTGCAACCTGAAGTATCAAACGTGTTTCTGAGGGGGTCCATCAAAAGTTAAAAATATCTTCTATTTGTTAAAAGTTCTCTTGGTTCATCTCCTATCCAGTAGCTTAAAAGTGTAGTTTTTAGTACTTAGTCATGGAAGATGGCTGTTAAAAATATTATACAATGGTAGATCATTGATACAGAAAAACAAGTATGCTGATTGGTCAGCCCAACCAGCATGTCCGTTGCAAATCAAGTATATACCAACATGAAACCGACCACTAAAGTATCAATGAGAGGCTGCACTTCCCTATCTGCATATAGAAAAGAAATAGCAAAAACACTTCTAGTCAAGAAACAATCTCATACATGCTGATGTTCGTAAGCTACTAAGTCAGCCGCTATATTCTGCAAACAAGAAAAATCAGGTACGTTCAAAAAAATAAAAAGAAATAAAAAATGCACCTGATTTTTCTTGTATGCAGAACATCGCAGTTGACACAATAGCTTACACACATTTTCCCAATGTACAAGAATTCACAGCACACAAAATAACAATGCACTGCCAACCACTGAGAAAACACCAGAAAAACAGCAGTAACTTCACAGTAATGTAATACGACCAGAAAACACCTGAAATATACGTGTATTTAACTTATTTTTACTTGTTACCTATAAAAGAGATGTGGATACCTTTACACATTTTGATAAACTTCTGGTGTTTTGAACAAAAGCGCACAATCCTCTTCATTTTCAGCTCATATTACATCATTCACAATTTAATACTGCTTCCCTGGTCTTTCACAGTGGTTGAAGGTGCAATGAAGACTACCACTTTGTTTACAAATAAATACAAACATTTACATTATGAAAAAAAAATTAAAAAATAGATCAATCTACTCAAAGGCTATGAATTAATTAATATTCCAAAATGGGACACTGATTGGACACTTAAAAACCGTGCTCGTTTTTGATAATCTGAATAAATACTTTAAAAAAGAGAGATATTACACATACACTATAAAATAAAAGTAAACCTATGACAAAACCACTCAAACCTATACTGTAATAGTAAAACCAAACACAAAAACCTGTAATACATCCTATTGCAAACAGCATAACCATCCACAAGCCTTCTTACCTCAAAAACAGTATAAACCTAAAAATAACCAGAAATAACACATAGTAAGGAAAATAAAACAAAGAAAACATGGAATTATGCTTTGATCTAATAAGTGATGGCAAACTACAAGAACTATTTGACAACATACTAGGCATAATAACTCATCGTTCAACAAGTACGAAAATACTGCAAGAGCAAGAACAGGAAGTGCAACAATAATAATTCCCAGAGAAGCCAAGACAATATGGCAGCCCATACACTTCAGAAAATAAAAGAAAATTTTCAAAGTAATAGAAAACAACAAACCTACAAAAGACATGTAGGAAAAACAACACCCGAAGAAATAGAAATACTGGAATTAGAAAAGGAAGAAGCAAATACAAAATAACAAGGTGGGCTATAAACATATTTTAAAACTGGCAAAAACAAAAAAAAAACAGTATAGGCTTGCATACTATTACATCAGAGAACTTAAACTCCATACTAAGAGAATTCTAAACTCCATACTAAGAGAATTCTACTCTACAGTATGAAACACAAGTGGAAACTAATACGTTATAAGCACATTTGTAGCCATACATGGAGGACCTTTTCAAATCTATCAAAATTCAACCCTTTACCCTGACCCTAGGTTACTTTCACTATCCAACCATAGATTGGAAGAAGTACTCTTGACAAACACAAATGCTCAGAGATTCCTTGATTTCGTCACTACAAATGTCTTGTACCAGTTGGTCAACACCCCCGCAAGAGGTGAAAATATCTTGGACTTCGTATTGACCAACATGAGTAACCACTGCAACATCCCTACAGTGTCATCATCCCTGGTAAGGTCCATGCACAAAGTGGTCACTTTTGAAGACACAATCTCCCCGACCCCCCTCTACCTAGGGTCAAACAAAAAAACTTCTCCAAAAATTATTACAATCTCCTGAAGGAAGGTATAAACAGCTTTACAGCCCCCGCCCCCTCCATAGGAACTGGCACATATGTCCAAACCTACACCAGAGTGCTATATGAGCATTTATATAGCTGCATGGAATCAGGAATACCCAACAGGACAAAATCCTCCTCCTCAAGGAAGAGTAAACCTGTCTGGTGGACATCTGCAATAAATAAACTCTATAATAAAAGGAAAAAATGATGTCCAGAACCAAGTAGGAGAAGGTGCCTAATTGGACACAATCTCTCCTTAGCCTGAACAAGCAAAGAAGAGCACTAGTGAAATCCTCCAAAGCAAGCTTTGAGTCTAAACTGGCCACATCTACTAAAGACAATCATAAGGCCTTCTTAACATATGTCCACAATCTTAAGGGAAGCACCTAGATCTGCTTAGAACTGATGGTCAAGAACACCACATACACAGACGCTGTAGATATAGCCGACCTGCTGGCAGACAGGCTTAGTGAAAACTTCACCCCTCTGTTCCCCCCATCAATAAAACAGGATATCCCTAGTACCCACCCCCTCCCCTTATCTCTAGGGAGCAAGTCATCACTGCCCTCTCTAAGGCAAAAAATACATCCTCCATGGACCCAATAACATCCAAGGCTGCATCCTACCTGAACTCAGGCAGGAACTTGCAGCACCATTAGGTACCCTATTCAGCCAAAGCCTGAGTACCAGCTTCATCCCAGCCGAGTGGAGGACAGCCACTGTCATCCCTTTGCATAAAGGTGGAGCGTCCACCAATCCAAGAAATTATAGACCCATCAACCTAACTAGCTTCATTTGATTATAATGGACCTCATTAACAAGGACATTGGCAACCTTCAGACACTCGATCCCACACAGTTTGGTTTCATCAAGGGGAGGTCATGCATGTTCAGTTTGGTCGACTTCTTTGAGACAGTCACCAAGGCCATGGATGAGGGGAAGATGGTGCACATCTCCTACCTTGACCTGGCCAAAGCCTTTGATACTATTCCCCACACAGGTATAATAGATAAACTCTCTCAACTAGGCAACAATCCATATGCTACCAGATGGGTAGCAAACTGGCTCACTGATAGAACCCACCTAGTCAAAATAGAGGAAGCCATCTCAAGCAGTAGACCCATAATGAGTGGTGTACCCCATGGATCAGTCTTTGGGCCTTTGCTGTTTGGCATATACTTTTCTGAGATGTAGGCCAAAACCAGTGGGCTATGGCAGACCAAGGTTGCAGATGACTGCAAGATGTGTGTTGTCATCAAGTCCCCAAGTGATGTGGACATCCTCCAAGAGGGTCTCACCCAAACAAGTGACTGGTGCCAGAAACATGGCCTCAAATTGAATGTCAAAAATGCATCATCTTCCCCATTTGGGGAGAGTGACATCCTCACAAATTATCACATTGATAATAAGGTCCTAAGCATGTAATCAGTCATGAGGAACTTGGGCACCCAGGTTGATAGCAAAATTACTTCTGACCACCATATTGCCTCCATTGTACAGAAAGATTTCTACATAGCCCACCTCATTAGTAAGGGTATCTCATCCAGGGACAAGGTGGTCATAACATCTCTGTATTCCTCCCTTATAAGTCCCATTATTGAGTACAATTCCCCTTTCAGCATGTACCTCACAAAGCACATTTAGCAGCTGGAGAGAACACAGAGGTTCCTCACCATGAGAATCCAGGGCCTCAAACATCTACTCTACACAGATATGCTAATGACCATATCCCTCTACTCAGTCTCCAACAGACTTGTGACCTCTGTCTGGCATATAAAGCAATCTCAGAACCCACCTTCATGGGACTGCTGCATATCTGCACGTCAAGCACCACTTGAAAAACACCAAGCGTGACCTCAACCTGGTCTGTGACATCAAAAGGACTTGTTGGTGGGACAGATTTGTGTCCCAGAGACTCCCCCTTTTGTGGCATAGACTCCCTCTCCACGTCAAGCAGAGTGCTTCATTAACCATTTTTAAGCACAACATGGATAACTGGATGTGGAACAAAAAATACACCCTTGGGATTCCACTTGTGTCCCTGCTGAACAGTGGCATTGGTTGCTGACTTGTTGAAACATGGCCTAAATTCTTGGCTAGGCTTGTAAGGGCCGCCAATAGCCAAGTAACTTCCTATGATCCTATATATAACTAACCCACCATTAAACAGAACATTTAACATAATTAACAGATACACATCTAACAAATGCTAATAATGTCCAAAGAAAACCAAGTAAGTCCAAAAGGAAACCACAAAACAGCATTTTAATAAATCCAAGTAAAACAGAGAATGGTTAAGCGCTTTCTTCTGCCAAATCAGACATCTTCAGAAACACCCATATTAAACTCAAAGTTCTACTTAAAAACATTCAAAGAAACACTCCCCTCAAAAACAACCAATGCATTTAAAGAAACATGCTTACAATAAATACATGTGAAGAATTAAGATAATTTGAAAATAATAAAGAATAGCAAGTGCACTTTTATTAGCAACCTGTTGCTCATGCAATGCATTTTATATTGATAAAAACCAATAACTCCCTTAAACAAAGGATTTATCAACATATTTATAGTATCAGAAGAAGGGATAATAAAAGTGTACTTGCTCGACATTCATTATATTGGTTAAACTTTAATAAGTTTGTGTTTTTAATTTTGGAACAGCAGGTTTTGCACGACACTGGTGGTAATTGGGAAAATGAATTACTTAGAAAGGAAATGAAATGGCAGCTTAAATTTGATGCTGCATATCCACCAGGGTTAAATGACAATATTTCTATTTCTAGTGAATTAAAGAGAAGGGCTTTGGAAATGTAATTATTTTTAACTATTTTCAACTATTTTTTAACTATTTTTAACTATTTTTATTATTTTCAAATTATCTTAATTCTTCACATGTATTTATTGTAAGCATGTTTCTTTAAATGCATTGGTTGTTTTTGAGGGGCATGTTTCTTTGAATGTTTTTAAGTAGAACTTTGAGTTTAATATGGGTGGTTCTGAAGATGACTGATTTGGCAGACAAAAGCGCTTAACCATTCTCTGTTTTACTTGGATTTATTAAAACGCTGATTTGTGGTTTCCTTTTGGACTGACTTGGTTTTCTTTGGATTTTTGTTTGGTGTATACCTGGTCAAGCACTGGTGGAATTTTTTCGGTTACATGCTAATAATGTATTTAATCAGAAATTAAAAAATACAGAAGACAAGGAAAAGATTAATCAGAACACAAAACACTAACAACAGAAGAAGTAACACAAGTGAGAAAGAATATTTGGAATAAAGTGGTCGACTTGGAACTTTGGGTTTGAGGTTCCTTATTACACCCTAGTACTGTTTATTGGTTTATTTGCTGGGTGTTCGTTTCTCTCTGTTTGTTCTTGGTTACAGCTGAGAAACAGACAAGCATTTTTGCCAAACACAGTAGACAGACTCGTCAGAAAAGTCTGATTTGATATTCAGCTATATTTTACAAGACATGGAAATGAAAGAGTACAATGTCTTACACAAGACAGTTTCCCAATAATAAAAAAATGAAGATAGCACAGAATACATAACAAAACATGTTTAACAAACACACCGAAAACCATACAGAACATTACAACCTCACAAAACAATTACTTAGAGGATTCATGTTTGAAAACATGACAGACCCATTATGTCCAATAAAACGTTTGAAAAGATACCTTCAAAAAATGCCACTTAATACAACAGCACAGTTTCTAAACCCAAATAGACTGCCTCAAGATATACTAGACAAAATGGAAACGTGGTACACAACACAATCAATGGGAATAAATGGCCTTCAAAAATGCTACCTGAAATTTGCAAACTAGCAAATCTATCAAAATGATATATAAACCATTCCTTTAGAGCAACAGCAGTAACCTTACTTCCACAATCAGGAATGGAAGCATAACAAATAATGAGCATCACAGGGCATAAAAGTGAAACATCACTACGCTCCTATAACAAGCCATCACTAGTGCAATTCAAAACATGGGGAAAACAATCTCTGGGACAAAACATCAAACATCAAAAAATGCAATAAACGAAGATAATCCTAATAATAAAACAGACAGCTGAAAAAATGTATCTCTTTCTTTTCAGAAGAAATGTCAAGCAGAGGTCTTTATTTCGCCTCTGAAGAAACTGCCCAAAAGTAGACCAGACAAACTCTGTACTACTGTATCTGTTATACTTTGTCTCAGAACAAATTCTTGCCAAAAAGTTAATTCTGTCAGAGCTATTTCAATTCTATTATAACACAGCAAAACAGATGAATAGACTAAGGCACACTTAGACTAAGACATCACCCCCCGAATGAAACATACTTACCAGTTTATATACTCTTTTCAACCAATGTTATTTTTAATGTCCTTGTGACTTGTTCTTCTGGTTTCTGTCTGTGTCATGAAAAAGTCCATGGTTATTTCATGCCCTTTTTTGGTTCTCGCTGTATCTGAAGACTTCACAAAAGTCTCTCCACATCATCTTTGCATCACTTGACCTGTCTGCATATTATTTATTTATTTATTTTTGCATCTGAAAGCCAAGAAAGTCAACTTCCTTTTTTTTCTATAACAGGATGCATTTACAGTATTGCCCACAGCTATATGTTATTAATATCTAAGCTGAACCTAACTGTTCTTGCAAAGCAAGCATATTATTTTGCACTGCATAATTTTATTATTGCTTTAGGAAAAGAATATTTAAAAAAAGCAATTTACAGGAAAATGTGATCCTCTGTACTTAATAGCCTTTCTTTATTGTTAACAACAGTTACTTGTTTTGACAGTTTTGTAACACATTTGCTCTGTTATATCTGACTTAATTTTCCATATTGCCTTAGTGGCACTATACCAGTGAAACATTTAGTTTTTGAAATAACACCACTTCCTATGTTCAGCTGTTTTAAAATCTTTTCTTATTTATTTATTTATTTTTTTATTATGAACCTCCTTCTATTTCTGTTGATTTTTTACCATGTCCTCTGGTAATGTGTGAGTACTTTTCATTATTGGAACTGCATAGTCTATGTTACAGAATTTCTTCTTTTTCATTTCTTCCTTAAAAGAAGTTATGTTTTAACTCCCATGCTGTTTTTATTTTATCAACTGTAAATGTTTTTTTTTATGGCTGATTATTTTACAACTTTACTTTTATAAGCTTTTTTAACATAAAACTTGTATGTGTAACCTCTACAGGGACTGCATGTAATGGCATTTTTCCCTCTGTAAAGAATGTGGCTAAAAACCCAACAATTTGACTTGTCACATGCCTTTGCAAACAAATTTTGCATGTCCTATCCGATCATGATGTCCATGTTCTCATGATCTATTATATCTTTGTATCTCTCCCCATTTTTTCTTTGCAACTGTTTTATTTGCATAGATTGCCTTGTTCTGTTTATAGATTGTTATTATAGAAACAAATTTAAACTTTTGTAAGACTGTTACTGTACTGATACTGTTTGACTGTTAATAACTTACACTGATTTTTTATGAACCAACATGGTGTGCTACTTTTGCTCGGATTTTTATTAGTTGAAAAATGCCATTTGTGATGACTCTGTACTTTACTACCTGTATGTATTGCTGTGTATTATTACCCGAATGGCAGTTACTCCAGTTTGACTAATGATATTTTTGCTATACTAGTTTGTTTATAAGACTGTTTGCTGTTATATTTTATGTAATACATTCTTTGAAAATATGACATTACAGTCACTGTTTTCTACCAGTATTGATCGTGTTTGCTGTATGCATAAGCTGCCTTTGGAGACATACTGTACTTTTAATGTGTGGGGGGGGGGCAGGGGGGTTGACCCTCTCTTGTTACTATAGAACCTTTTGTCATTTAGGATTTGTCATAGGTACTGCCTTAAATGTTACTCCATTTCCAGATGCAGACGTTGACTTGCATACCCAACATTTAATTGCATTGTTTATTTTTGCATATACCATTTGCACTACTGTAAATGTATTTACTGTATTTGTATTAACTTTAACTTTACACTGTATCTGTATTAACTTTATGTCTGTATGGCTGTAGGTTATTTGTGTGTTTATTTTGAATCTGTCCTGGCTTATTAAACCAGTAAAGTCCCCTTTGTTTAATTAACATTGAGTTTTGTATACTAAACATTGTCTTCCATTGCTTTAAAAGATCCCTGTACTTTGCTGCCAACTGATAACATTGTATTTTGTTAATGTATTGCTTTAATGCCTATTGCCTGCCATGATTTGATATTTCCTAGGGTATACATTATTTTTTATGTATCCCTCTGTGTTTGTTCCTGTGACTGATTGCCCCTTAATGTATTTTCTTTATCTTGATTTCTTCCCTATTTTTTGGGGTTTGAAGAAGCATTTGAACTTTGTTGTGTATCTGTCTGTAACCCCGGTGGAGCAGAAGCTGCACGTGTTCCCCCTGTGTTTACATCCCCTTCCTTTCACCACATAGTCTACAAGCTGTTTTTGTAAATTTTTTATGTGCATCTGCAAAACTGCGTACTTTTTTTTAACTGTCTAGCACTCTGGCTTAATCTCTGAGTATGTATCTGTCTGTTAGGCAGAAACTGATTTTAAAGCTGCATATGTATTTTGCAGAATGTCATTAACTGTCCGACGGAATTGCTTTAACATAACATTTTGCCTGACCAAAACATTATTTTGTTTTTTGTGTCATGCTATTTAGACTGTATGTAAAACAGTTATGTGAGTCTATACACTCACCTGTTTTAGCTGCTTGGTTTGCTTTGCCATTTGCCAAAGCATTTACTGTAGCCTTTTCTGTATATTTTTTATGTGCGTTAATTTTGACAATACTAAACTTTCCCTGTAAATCATTTTGGAAATTAATTCCCATAACTCTTGTACTGGAGCATGTTTTACGGGTTTGCCAATACTGTTGATGATTTACCTTTCTCCTTCTGACCCAAACTGGCATGTGTAAATGCAAAAAAAATTTAAATCAAGCATTATTTGAAATAGACCACACAGTGTATGTCAACCATTGTTTAAATGCCAACATACTGAAACAAAATTATTATTTTGTCTTGCCACTGAGACAGAGTCTGTAATAAACAAGACTATTGAGATATATCAACAGGAGAAATAACTGTCATTTCTGCTGAACCCTGCCCAATGTAAACCTTGATGATCTTCTTCTAACTTTTTTGTCAGATTAACCTCTGTAGTTTGTGCCCTTAGTAAATGTTGTTGGGCTCTATCTGATTGTTACGTTAAACCAGAAATGTCATTATGTAAAGTCTGAATGCTATGCTGAGTCAGTTTCTCTAAATGGCATTACTTTCCCCTACTACTGTATATAGGGAAATTTTGAAAAGCTGTGAAAACCTTTTCTCTAAAAGGTTAATATTGATAGCACACTGTTATTAGAACTTTTTATGTTTGTGCATTTGCAATATTTACCATAACTAACATTTTTATGTAGTCTATTACATGACTGACAATAATTACATACACTTGTACTGTATGAGATTTAGGTGACTGCAGAAGGTACATTTAACTGTTGTATATGTGAAGAACTAACAACGCTAGAATTAAACAGATTGTTTATCAGAATAGGATATATCTTATGGTATGGCTTGCATACTAGACTCCAGTGACAAGATAGACAGAAGTTAGGAAAGTTACTTCCACATGTACATTTTGTTTGTGTATTACAGGCATTTATACATTTACAAGCACAACTGTTATCTAATGTCTGAACATCAAACATTTTAGATTTACATTTTATGTCTAACACAGAAGGTTTAAACTATGTAAATTTATATATACAATATGTGGGCACTGTAAAGTTAACTGTCTGTACTTGCATCCATGTTATAACTGTGAAGAAAGTACAGTAATTTATGCAGAAGACAAGCAGGTGATCAGGCTGAAGTCAATCTGGAAAAGGATGGTGTTTCTCTACAGACGAATTGTAGGTGGTCCGACGCAGGACAGCTTTCACGGCGGTGCTCTGTGTCCACCAATGAAGTACTGGAACTGGAACTGTTTCTCTGTTAAAGCACTGGAACTGTCAGTCTGTTGAACTAACGTAGTTAGTAGGGATCCCTCTGTAATATTAACTGCTGGTAACAGATATATGGTTACAGTCACTGGCCAAGGCTCACCACTGAAAAAATATATCTCTTTCTTTTCTGAAGAAATGTCGATCAGAGGTCTTTATTTTGTCTCTGAAGAAATGTCACCACTGAAGAAAATGTCCAAAAGTAGACCAGACAAACTCCGCACTGCTGTATCTGTTATACTTTATTTGTCTCAGAACAAATTCTTGCCAAACAGTTAATTCTGTCAGAGCTATTTCAATTCTATTATAACACAGCTAGACAAATGAATAGACTAAGGCACACTTAGTCTAAGACGTCACCCCCAAATGAAAAATACTGCCCAGTTTATATACTCTTTTCAACCAATGTTATTTTTAATGTCCTTGTGACTTGTTCTTCTGGTTTCTGTCTATGTCATGAAAAAATCCATGGTTATTTCATGCCCTTTTTTGGTTCTCGCTGTATCTAAATACTTCACAAAAGTCTCTCCACATCATCTTTGCATCACTTGACCTGTCTCCATATTCCCCTGTGTTTGTTTTTTATCAGACCATGTAGTACCAAAAAAAAAAAAAAAAAAGAATGAAACTCCATAACATAGAAGCTCCAAACTTTGAAAATACATCAGAAACATCACCAACCACAGAAAAAATAAATTATTGTAAAGTAAACATCTACAACATAAAACCCCCCAAACAATAAGTAAATGTATGCTTTTATATAACTTAAAAATGAAAACAATAAAATGTATACTTAATTAAATATAAACACAATATCTCATTACAAGTACTACACTTAGAAGAACTCAGGCCAACATCTGATGATACACAACAAACACATTAGAAGCAGTATAGAGATATAAAACAAACTACAACAGCAAAACAACAGAAGGTTTAAAAACTAAATTTACTTATATAATTCTCTTTTTTATATCTCTTGAGAAATTAATAACTTGTATTTAAATTAAAAGAAAGATACAATAAACAATACACTTGAACTAAAAGTCAGCAACTATTTTCTCTCAGAAAAAAAGTAGAATAGAATAGTAGAGAAGAATACAAAATAAAACAAACAGAAATCTAAATAACAACAGCAAAAACACAACATAATACAAAACTAACACAATCGTTTAATAGCAATAACCCATGGCTGGCTGTGGGTAATGCAGGATCTACACACGGTTAGCTTTGCTTGGTCACTCAAGCTTTGTCCTCATGACCAAACCATGCCAACTGTGGGTAAATCCAGCATTACCCACACCCAGACATGGGTTATTGCTATAATAATACTATTAAGAAAATGGATATAGTTTTATATATATATATATATATATATATATATATATATATATATATATATATATATATATCCTCTTTAGCCCACAGTTATAGTTTTTTGTGTGCACAAGTGTGATTACTTTTAGACTTTTAAAGCTACAGTAGGTAAATTTTTTCCCCTTCTATTAATCATTATTACCTAAATGCCTTTAAAGTATTCCTAGAAGTTGTTTAGATTTGTGCCAATAACCTTTTGGGATATTTACTTGTATTTAGCTGACTGCCTTTTATCCAAGATGTCAGATAAAGTTCAAGGTTTCGTAAAAATCCATAGCCTGTGGGTGCAAAATTCCCCCACAGGACTGGCACTCTCTGTGCATTTGTTTTTTCAGTGCAGCCCATTTTGATATTGAATGTGAGGTTTGTGCTTCCTTTGGTACTAGGGTAATTCAAGCCAGATATGACCATTTGACTCTGAAGGGCCTTCTCTCTTCTCTTGCAAGGTCTACCCAATTTGCTACATCAGATTTGTTACATCAGCCTCCCTGAGTAAGAGAGACAAAGCTAAAATCAAAGAAAAGAAAATACAAAAAAAAAAAAAGATGAAAAGAAAATGGATAAGACAAAAAATTCCACAGACCCAACAGGTTCTTTGGGTCTGGATCCAAAAACACCATGGAAGTTGGATCCACCAGTCCCATGAGTCTGACCTTCCTTCCCTTGACTCTCTTTCTCTCCAAAGCCAGTAAATCCACACCTTCATTCTTCTATTTTGCAAGACAAGAGACACTCCAGACCACCTTAGGTGGTGTCATCCTCAAGGTCTGTTTGGTCATCCAGGAGCCTCATGGAGTTCGATGTTAACAGAATGATAAAGAAGTTTTTGAGAACACAGATTCAGCTTGGGGTTTTCCCAGTGCCCTCCACTGAAAATGCACCAGGTACTGGTCCAACAACCTCTCCTCTTTTTTTACTCCGGTATTGGTTCACCCCTTAGATTCGGCTCTCATGGATCCAAGCTTTCACAGTGCATCCTTGCTGGAGCCAATAGTCTGAGCTACTTTGACTCCAACAGCATCCCTCACTCTATTCACTCTCATGAGCTCAGATCGGGAAGAGTCCCAGAGCCAAAGAGTTTGTGCTGGGGCTTAGGGGGGGTTGACATGGAAATTCTTGGAGCCATATCTGCCCCTTGGGGCCTTGGCTCTTGACAGCTTGGGTCTGAGGTCAGTCTCAGAGTTGAGCCCCATTGGAACCAAGGAGTTGTCTTTATCTTCAGTTGGAGGGCAACTTCTTTTGGCACCAATTGCAGCCTTGGCCTTCAAGGCTTTTGAGAGGGTTTTGTCTGGTTCAAAGAAAAAGGAAAATGAGTTATCCCCTGGCTTGGTTCCATCGCAACTTCAAAGAGGTACAGTTTCTCCTTCTTTTCATTCTATTCAACAGGGGCAGTTAGTACTTAAAGCTTCTGTGGCAGCTTACTACATGGGCTCTGAATCTGATTCAGACCCTTCTGATCTTCCCCCATCACAGAGTCATAGAAAACAGACATGCAAATGAAAGCAATTAGACTCATCTCTGTAGTCATTCACCTCAGATACAGATCTGGATGAAGGTCAACTTTAGGGAGATACTTGAATTAAAGAAACAATGAGGGAGTTGGTCCATCGATGATTCTTCAACAGATGAGTCCATATTCTTCAACAGATGAGTCCATATTCTTCAAAGCCTTTGGTTCTGGCTCCTCTTATAGACCTTATGGCTCAATGAGCACAGAAGGACCCTAAATGGTGGAAACAATCCCAAAAAAGCCAAATAGGATATTGGCAGCCCCTAAGAGCAAGAAGCACTAGAGTATTGGTCCACCAGTAGATGCCATGGTGGTAGCAGCAAACACTAAAAAGAAGAAAGCTCTTCCATCCATCCCCTTAATAGGGAATCAAGGGCATTGGACAGGTCAGAAGACCAACATATGCTTCAGCATCATTTACTACAGAAAGCTAAACAATTTAGCTCATATTAAATGCTTCCTGAGAGATTTGATAGAAGATATTCATAAGACTGGGAACTCCCAGCTTCAATCTACTTTGAATGTGACTGCGCACCTTCTATCTAATGCAGCTGATGGCACAGTTAGGGCAGCAAGCACCAGCAGCACCATGTGCTGACATATCTTGATGTGCCTTTGTGATTTCACAGAAGGCTTCAAGATGTCCTTTGTCAATGCCCCATTTCATGGTTCCACACTTTGTGGTTCAAAAGTTAAAGATATGCTGACCAGGAGCCAACAGCATGGTAAAACCCTCTCTACCATGGGAATCTGCTTTTCTACCCCCAAGAACCTTTTCTAGGAATCAGAGGGATGGCAAGAAGATGTGTCAACAATACTTGGCTTTAGTGTCATATAATTCTTATTCTTTGCCAGAAAATAGAGCTTCATAATTTCTTATTCTTCAGAACATGTACATTTCTGTTTTTTTTTCCTCTTATTTATGTCCTGTCCTTTTTTCTCTTTTTGTTAACTAAGCAAACCTACCTTTTCAGGGACAATTTAGGAGCATTGTTTGGTTAAATGACTTGCTCAGAAGCAAATGGAGGTAGAAAGAGCAAACCCCATACTAATGGAAGCAGTTCATTAAAAGCTTGGAGTCATAATCCTCCACAGAAACTGCCAGACCTTCACTAACATCCTCATTTTGGATAGGTTACTGAGGATTGTAGTCAGTAATGTCAGTCATTACAGCTTCACAGCTCTTGTTTAGAAAATGCATGCTGAAGTGAAACCTGTTCTCTAATTTTATCTCGTATTTATGTCCAACCTCTCTTTAATTTCTTTTTTCTTGCAAGTCACTAAGGATTACATTATTAGAATGTCGGTGGACGAGCCAATAAAAAAAAAAAAAAAAAACCCAAAGCGGAGGCTGTTTCACCGGGATTTTAACTGGCAGAGTGGGACTCGGGATCAAGCTGCTGATCCTGGGACAGTCCCGCTCAAATAGGGACGTCTGGCAACCCTGGCTAGACAGTGATCCTGGGTCATCCCTGAAAAGGGGTACTTTATCCAATGGGTTTACCTGGTTAACAAATAGAGAAAATAATGTTTAAATTTGTATGTTTTTGAGCCTTAGTCCTCCCATCCTTTATCTTTGACTTTGTTCCAAATTCTTGAGCAAAGAAGTGAAGAGTTATTTTATTAGTTCCTTATAAAAATTTATGGCTTTCAGGTAAATTGTTGAGGACTGCAATCACTAAATAATCACAGGAATGTAAGTTTTAAACTCTGTATCATAAAGAAAATGTTTGCTAATGCAATGCGTGTTATTCTAGCAACAAGCTAGATATCTGGTTGTTAGTGCAGAGGACTAAAGCTCAACTAACTGGTGCACAGGGTTAAGGCTGTGAGCTGTTGTTTCTGCAGTATGTAGTTTGATTCCCTCAGTCCTCATTTGCCTACTGTATGACCTTGAGCAAGTCACTTAGTGCTTAGGGGCAACTGTGAATTTGGGTAGGATCCTCTCAACTGCAAGCCTAGTAACTACCTGTATACTTGTTAATGGGCTGCTTCCTGTCCCTAGTGTGTGGAGGTTTGAATCTTTCCATCCTCATTCGTCTACCCTGTGATCTTCAGCAAGTCATTTAAACCACCATGTTAATTGGGAATCTGGACTAGACTCCTTAATGATCTACTGGATTGCATGCCTAGTAAGTTACCTATGAATGAATAACATTGTACGGATATGTTCCTGATTTTGGGTCATTATCTCTTATTTTTTTGGCTAAGACATTGAGAGAGTAGAAAGATGATGCGATTGTTGCACTGTATGGGTTTGACTGTAGTGAGACAAGATACATTTCACAGCCATTAGTTATAAATGTATTCATTCACTTCAGGTCAAGCAGATATCTGAAGTGTATAGTCATACACGTGATTGTAACTGATGGTCGTGTGTGTGTGTGTGTGTGTGTGTGTGTGTGTGTGTGTGTGTGTGTGTGTGTGTGTGTGTGTGTGCGTGTGTGTGTGTGTGTGTGTGTGTATGTTTTGGGTTATGTGTGTGTATGTGCGTCCAAAGGGTATAGTTCTCAACTGTCCATGACAGTTTCCTAATATTTGTTGTCTACTCCTACTAAAAATTACAGGAAATTAAATAGTCACACAGAGTCAGATGCTTACCCCATGCCTAGGACAGATAAGGCCCTAGAGCAGCTGGGTGGGGGCTAAGTATCTTACAACCATCGATCTTACCAAGGGTTACTGGCAGGTGCCCCTGACTCCCAGTGCTGGAGAGAGGTCAGCCTTTGTGACTCCTTTTGGCTTGTATGAGCTCATAAAGATGCCCTTTGGGATGAGAAATGCCCCGGTGACTTTCCAGAGGCTGGTAGATCATATCGTAGCAGGAGCAGGAGGGTTTGCCCTTGCTTACCTCGATGATATTGCCATCTACAGCCATTCCTGGCAACAGTACCTTCGACATGTCAGGGAGGTGCTGGGCAGTCTACACAGGGCAAGGTTGACCCTTAAGGAGAGCAAATGTCAGGTGGGTCTGGCCGAGGTCTCCTACTTGGGACATAGAGTGGGGATTGGTAAGATCAGGCCAGAACCTGCCAAAGTGGAAGCCATTCAGGCATGGTCTGCACCTGTTATCAAAAGCAGGTAATGGCATTTTTAGGGACAGCAGGGTACTACAGAAAGTTCATCCCCAGTTATAGTACCATAGCTGCTCACCTTACAGACTTGACAAGGAAAAACAGGCCAGATAAGATAGTGTGGACCAAAGCATGTGAGCAAGCATTCCAGAAGCTTAAAGAAGGTTTGGGAGGACCCCCTGTGTTAGCCAGTCCAGATTACAGCAAAGAATTTGTTGTACAGGTGGATGCTTCAAACCGTGGGGGTGGGGGCTGTACTTAGCTAGATTTCTTCAGAGGGAGAAGAGCACCCAGTGGTTTATCTCAGTCATACGCTTCAACCCAGGGAGGAATGCTATGTAAATGTAGAAAAGGAACGTCTAGCCATAGTGTGGGTACTGCAGAAACTTCAGCCTTATCTGTATGGAAAGAAATTCACTGTAGTTACAGATCACAATACCCTAACATGGTTATACTGAGCCAGCCAGCAAAATGCCAAGTTGCTAAGATGGAGCCTAGGGTTGCAAACATATAATATGCCAGTGCAGCACCGCAGTGGGATTAGCAATGACAATGCAGACAGGCTCTCAAGACAGAGAATGAGGTAAGGTATACTCAGATAGACCTAACCCTCTCAAGCAATATTTCTCAAGGGTCACTTGAAAAACTAACTTGGGTTCTCTGGGGGGGTATGTGAAGGCTGCCCACCCAGCTTAGATATAATTTTGTAGATAATTTTGTCATTAGTAAATATTAACATAATCCACAGGCTTGATTTACAAATGCAAAGAGGACTATATGTTATTATTAAACTACATGTTGTACTGAGCTTCAAAAATGTAACCACAGTGCAGTCTGCTGGAAGAAAGCTGATAAGTCAAGCATTGTATGACTGTTTGATCTCAAGCTCAGAGATAGGATGTCTAGACTAAGGAATTCTTTCTATTGTCTTAGGACAAGAGTTAATTACTAGATTTTACATGTAAAATGTCTTTTGTTGCTGTGGCTTCCTGCAGGTGCAGAATTACAAAAATAAATATAACTTTTGAGTTTCTGTTAGCCTGGAAAACTAAATCAGAACTGTTAAGAATGATGTAATGAGAAATGACTCAGCAGTACTATGTTATCAATTTAAGGACAGAAGGAAAAGAAAGCATTTTGGATTTTGTCTGAACCTGAACACATCAACTCACCAGCACTCTGCCTTTGCTCTGTAAGTAAGATATTTATTTAAAACAGTTATTTCTGTTAGAACTAGACAGAAATAGCCAGATTAGTCTAGCTGTTTTCTGTATTTATGTCAGACTATTCTACAGTATTATTTTAAAGCATTTTTCTGTGATTTCTGAACTCTGTAATGTCATTGTGTTGAATTATTAGGTATTGTCTTGTGTTTTTATTATTTATTATTAAATATTTTTAAACCTTTCAACTGTGGCTGTTTTGTGTAGAGATAATTTAAGATCTACAGGGAACTAATCTAAGGGGGTGGTGAAAGTCAACAGATTCTGGCTAGGCTTATAGATGCCCTCGGGCAGATAGCCTAGTACTTACCTATGAACCTATGAACCTAGAGTACTTGCATGTATTTAGTGATACTGTACTAAGCCACTCCAGAATAGCCTTAGCCCTGGGTTACACATACTATTTGGATAACAGTAATATTGCACAGTGAAATTGGTCACCTTTTGGGAAAGGCCTTATTAGTAGCTAATAAAAGTAGTTGGTGGCAGTGATTACTACCTTATAGCCTGGCAGGAGGGGGCATAGCTGGAGAACCTGTGCCAGTAGTGTGTGTCAGCTACTTGGGCAGGGACACGAAGCACTGATTGGACAGAGAGAGTACTGGGGATTTTGGCTTGATTACTCAGCTAGGATCTGAACCCTATAGCTGTACCAGTGGGGAGTCTTATTGGGAATCTGGAGAGAAAGGGAGAAACCAGCCCCAGACTGACTGTGATCTCTGTGTGCCCTTAAGGGAAATTGTACTTTATTGTGTGTTTACTTATTATCCCCCCAATGTGCACACCCTTCACTGGTGTTAGAGGTGAGAATTGAGGCTCCTTGATTACTGGGTCAGGGAGCAGGCGTCACATAGTCCCTTTGTCTGAGTGGAAGCCACTCTTCCTGTACTTTGCTTAGATTGTGGTTGTGCAGTAAAACTGCCCCCCATCCCACATTTGAGGCACCTGTAAAGACTTACTGTAAGGGTGGAGGCATCTGCAATGGCATGCCCTGATTGAGACTGATGTTTGCAATCCACCATTCCAGTTCTTTTTTCAGGCATGGTAGGAGAGGAAGCGTAGTGTCCAGTGGATGAGAATGTTGGTTCCAACAAGTCTTTAGCACCCACTGAAACTTTCTCATATGAAGCCTTGCCATAGGGAGCACGGGTATCAGGGATGTCATATGGCCCAGCACTCTCAGGAATTCTCTGGCTGTTAGTGATTGAAGAGAGAGGGGTTTCTTTAAATAATGGGTGATGTCTTTTATCTTCTGGCAGGGGATGAAGGGTACCATCTTGTCTGTTCTGATCCTGCACCCTAAGAAGACTAGGTCTTTTGTAGGGATCAGGTGGAACTTTTCCTAGTTCACTGTGAACCCTAAGCCTGCTAGGATTTTGATCACCTGGTGTAGGTGATGGAAAATGGTGTGACGTTCCTGGTGCAGTATTAACAGGTCATCTAAGTATGGGTATATCTGAATACCGTGAATTCTGTAGTGGGTAATCAGTATAGCTAGACACTTTGTGAACACCCTGGGGGCTGTGGAGAGCCCAAAAGATAATGCAGACAACTGAAAATGCAAGGAACCTACTGAAATATGTTGAAATTTCCTGTAGCAGGGGTGAATGGAGATGTGAAGATAAGTGTCCTTCATATCCAGGGATACCATAGAGGCCTCTCAACCTCTTACAGCAAAACATCTGGACAACGCCTAAAATGATGGGAGACAAATAAAGGCAGATTGTAAATATTCTCTTACAGACTTAGAAAGTTGATAGAATAATAGGTTTTGCATTACCATGAATTTTCTGAAGGATGTGCAGTCTTAAACTCAAATATTTGTCATGATTTAACTACTTCAATCCTCAGCTATTTGCCAGAAAGGTACAGATTTTAGGAGGAACACACCAAAAATATGAGGCAAAAATCTGGACATTCTGCAAAACTCTGTACAGTTAAGAGGTATGCTTGGAAAGAGGGGCAAAAGCAGATGCAAGGTGAACATTTTGAAGGTGTGAACCTTGAGGAAAAGGGTGAGGACAGACAGATCCAGGACTGGTCTCCAAGGAACATCTTTCCTTGAAACCAGGAACATCCTGGAGTAAAACCCCTTGTTTATCTGTTGTGATGGTACCCTTTCTATAGTGCCCTGAGCATGTAATTGATTGAGAATAGAAGGGAAGAGATGAAGCTGACTTTGAGGGGGTTGGAGTATCCCCTGGAACGGGGGTAGTGTCCACCAAGTCATAAAATAACCTTTTTGAATTATAGAGAGGACCCAGTCCTCTTAGGTGATCTTCTGCCAGGAGGGTAAGGAGAAGATGAGGCGAAGGGACAGGGGAGGTGGAAGGAGGAAGTGGTTTTGAGTCACAGTGGAGGGGGTCTGCCCTGATCAGACTGCCTCTGTAAAGGAGTGGTAGTGGATGAGGAAGGAGGTTTAGGGGTTGAATATTTCCTAGGTTGTCTCCATCCCTTAGCATGAGGTGGAGCAGAATAGGCTGACTGTCTCCTAACAAAGGTTGTCATTTGAGGATAATTCCTATGGTATCTAGGAATAGGTGAAACCAGTAAATGTTTTAAATTTTGCAACTCCTTTCCCTTTTCTTGTAGGGATTTGAGGAGTTCTGCAGAAGCTTCACCGAAAAGGGCCTTAGTATCTAATGGAGCATCTAACAACTTGCCCTGTTAATCCATAGGAAGGGGTTGGAGCCTCACCCAGGAGTATTTCCTCAGGACAGTGCCTGAAGTTGCAGATTTTGAAGAGGCTTCCACAGCATCATAACTGCACTTAATAGAGTGCCTAGTCACCTGTGAGACAGTGGCAAGTAGGGTATGAAGCTGGGTCTTAGCAGGTGAGTCTGGTACTTCAGATAAGAGAGCTGATGGCTTAGAGAGGGTGTCCAAAACAAACCTGGCCATGTGGGTTTGATAATAGGGCTCTAATGGTAAGAGTAGAAGAGGTATAGACTTTCTTGCCTAGCCTATCCATGAACTTACTGTCTTTGTCAGTAGGGAATAGAGAGGATGAGGGGAGCTGTCTGGAAGATTTGTCAGTAGACACTGCTATGACTGCTGGGTCTGCAGGGGGGTTCTTGTACAGGTACTGAATGTCCTGAGGAACTTTATAGAACCTGTCTGGGCATTTTGAAGCAGGGGGTTGTGAATCAGGGGCCTGTGAAGCAGCCATAAAGGCATCTTGAAAGGCAGAAGCAAAGGAGGTACAGCAGATGGGGAGGGCTGATCCATTTGTAATAATTCAAAGTACCTCATTTTTGTTTCTGAAACATCTGAGGCCTGCCATTTAAAGTGTTCTCTCATGAGAGAGACAGTATCCCCAAAATAAATTTTTTCCCCTGGAGACTCAGAGCTGATAACATCCTCTTCCTCAGGGGTGATAAAGTCCTTGGAGGATTCAATTTGAGAACAGTAAGACAGGGATTCTTTACAGGAGGAGTATTCTTCCTCTGATTCTTCTAAGGCCTGCACAGTAGTTGCAGCAGATTGAGAGACCTGTGACTGGAGGGCTTGGAATGCCTTGAAGAGACTTTGTGAGAAAACTTACCACTCAGGTGCAGGTTGCTGTTCAGCATGTCTTAATTTCTGTTTCCTCTTTAGAGGAGTAGAAGAAAGGGTTGATTTAGAGACCCACATCTGAGAGGATGGCAGAGCAGGAGTAGGCCCCTCTGACACCACGAGCCATGGTTCCCTCTCACCATCAGGAGCTGATGGCTGATTTACCTCGGCAGACGTACTCAGTGTTTCCGTTGAACCAGCTTCCATCGCAGTTCCTGATTCAGGCTGTGAAATAGACATCTGTCTCAAGAGTCTCATCGGATTCCTGAGGTGCAGCATGGGCATTGTGCCTAAGTTTTTTTGCCTTCTTCTAAGGCAGCTCGTCGGAAGTACCTACCCTGCCCTCCATACCTAACATCAGTCTTCGGAGTCTCTGATGCTCGAGATATAGTTTGAGTGCAGCCAGATGGCTGCAGAGAGTTGTAGGCACAAACGACTTACATATTTCCCAAGATGTATGGTCGTGGGCCTCCCCTAAACAAAATATGCACTTGTCATGTGTGTCCTTCT
The DNA here is from genome assembly GCF_019279795.1 of Protopterus annectens. NCBI lineage: Eukaryota > Metazoa > Chordata > Ceratodontiformes > Protopteridae > Protopterus > Protopterus annectens. The sequence continues at coordinate 1,529,318,761 of NC_056729.1, forward strand.
GAGGAATTTGTCTCCCACAAGCACACTTCCCCTTTCTAGTTGACATGTATGTCTGAAAAGCTAAATAATAGATAACAATAAAAAAACAAAAGGGCAGTTATCTGTAGCGGGTGCCAAGACACACAAGCGAACTGCTTCCCCAAGCTGGCGATTGGAGGTCCGAAGATCACAGCAGCAGAAAAGTCCTGAAGTGGGTACATGCAGATGTCACATTTATAGCCAACATCGGTTTATGGCTCTGACATCAGATGCTGCATGTATCCCTGATCCTAAGACTTTGGTATACTGGCCAGATGTCCAGTGCTGTGGGCAGCAACCTCCCTGCAGTTATGAATACTGCAACATGAGACTAGAAGGACATCCTCAATTCATATTTAATAAAAGAGCAAGAGGTTTTCCATCACCATGCCATTTTCTGAATCTGAAGTTTGAAATTATAATATCTTGTTTCACTGACTGACAATAATACGTTTTTTTAAGGGACAGAGAAGAATTAGGGACAGATGAAAGGTATGGGTGGGAAAGGTTGTAATGTCTTTAAACTGCATGATTTTTTTCATTTATTTGTTTATGAAGTGTAATCAATCAAGAAAGTAACTGTAGTTGTTGAACGTGTGTGTGTGTGTGTGTGTGTGTGTGTGTGTGTGTGTGTGTGTGTGTGTGTGTGTGTGTGTGTGTGTGTACATTAAATGTTTACACAACTTATAATTTGGATGTAAAATACTTTCAGTAACAATTTATGCTACATCAACTTTGAAACATTAGGTAGAGGAACAGTTTACATGAAAAATATAAAAAGTATCTCATAATGAAAAAAAATACGAAACTTAACAGGAGACCATTATTTGAGTGCAATAATGCCCACCAGCATAGGAGTTATCAGGGAATTAAAGCTCTTTTAGGGGTGGTAATGCCCTACAACTGTTGCATCTGGCCTCACAACATCCTTAGACAGGTGTTATTTCACTGATAACTGCCATCTTGTCAGGCTTTATTGCCCACTTATCACTGAGGGACTAGAAGACAGAATCAGAGATGATAATTACAATAGCTTTCTCTAAACAACATTGTTTTGAAAATCAGTACATATGCAAAATCTCCGATACACAATATCAAAGTATAAAATTAGTCATACTGTATCCAGGAATTTAGCATGAAATCTGCAAAAGATGCATATAGAAATGTAAAATACCACTGTACACTAAACAATATTAATATGGAAAACATAAATGCTGCTACATGCTGGAACATCATGACAGAAGTTGGAGCCAGATTCCACTTGTACAAATCTAAATGTTAAAAGTGGGTCAGAGTTCCTGAACAGTAGTGACCACATAGTCCCTAACATTTCTTAATCCATAGTCAATCAAATCTGTGCATCTGTTACAGTTGTGGGTTGTGCTTGAACTTTTATCACAGCTGATACCATGCAGTCATAATGCCGACTTGTATATTTAATAGCGTCTCAGTTACGCATCAGAAACTCAGCTATAAACTGACTTGTAGTGCCAGGAAGCAAACAGCAGTATCATTCAATGAGTCCTCTATCGAAGGCAAATATAGGCAGTGTTTATGCCATTCATTAAAAAAATTAACATATTTACTGTTGCCTCACAGCAAGAGGTTCTCCCGTTTGATACTCGGCTGAAGTGCTGGGAGTGCCTTCTGTGTGGAGTCTGCATGTCCTCCCCGCGGTTAGATGGCATTCGAAAGACATGAGTAAATGGGCATGCCTTCGTTGAAGGTTGGACATCGAGCTGGCACCTTGGTGTTCGTAAAAATCTACTGCCAATCATTAGCGTACTGGAGTTCCACTGTGGTGATCCCTAACCGGGAAAAGCCGAAAGACAAACAAACAAACAAACAAACATAATAAGAATGAACACGGTACAGATTAAAATGAAGCACAGATTTACAAGAGCACAAAACAAAAATGTCATAATGCCCTCAAAACTACAGACTTTGGCTAACTGACTGTTGTGTCCTGAAACTATCAGAATGAGTACACAGATACTTATAACAGAAGCCATTGAAGCTGTTCCATTTACTGGTTAAGAGTGCGCATGCAGCAAACCTGAAGACTTTTTTTCCTGCGGCCTCCTCCTTTCTTTACTCTGTTATACTCACTGAGAGGTTACTATGCCTTGAGGAAAGATTAATCAATAACAAAATTAAAAAAATACTCTATCTATATGATACCACTTTCTCTGTGGTGCTCTAACCTTGAAGAACACATGGATACTGCTACTGGTCTTTGTATAAAATGAGCGTGCATATCCAAGTAGTAACTATGTTCAGCAATAAAAAACAAGAAACAGTGTTTCAAGCAATAGAAGGACACCTTTTCTTGAAACCCTGCCACAATTTATTGCAGACTTTGGTAAATAAACACAGCAAACAACTGAGATAAACATCACACAGCATGTATACTACAGCTGCAATGCAAGCTATCTTCCATATACCAGTAGAATAATGCAATGTGAGTCAAGACACACAAATGTTACTTTTCCATGAAACACTGCTGCAGACCATAGTAAAAAGAGGGAAAGTGCAGACTATATGGACAGTTTAGAGTGGCCAGTCAACCAGCATGCTTTGGGGAGAAGGGAGAAAACTGAAGAACCTGAAAAAAATCACACAACGGGAAAATATGCACACGTTACACTGAAAGTAATTTAAGAATTCAACCCAGACCTCTAATGCAGGCATGTTAACTACTGAGCAGCAATGCTACCTTGTAGCTAGCAGCAATGTCTTGGACAAATCCATTTTTTTGTAGAAATGACTCTTAGGCATTCATGTTAGAATCTGGTCTGGCTCTGCGGCATAGGTTCATAGATTAGTACTAGGCTAATTGCCCCTATAGGCCATTTTTTAAGCCTAGCCAATTATCCCATGTGAGAATTAAACCCTGCATCTTGTGCTTGCAAGGCAAACACCATAACCATTATGCCAGCCTCCCACCCCTAGAGTGATAAAACCCCGACTACGACCCATGTGAACTGAGATGAAGTAGTATTTTGGTTCGTAGAAGACTCAGGCAGGGAAAGGTGCTAATAAATGACTAATGCTGGTTTGCCCATCCTGAGAGTATGGAATTGTCTAATCACTGCAGTGACAAAAGCTATCATTGGCAGGAATATGTTATACAGCACTCGAAATGGGGCATGTAATTGGCTGCACCAAGCCAGTGATGGCAGCCTCCACTGTGCCTGTGCAGAAGAGCGCATGCATAGCAGGGAGGCATTGTAGAACCCCCTATGACATGGGCACACACATCTGCCATCAGGGGAGTGAGGTTAGATCATACAGAAACACCCCTGAGGCCCACTAAAGAGAGTGTTGCATGTCAAAGAGATGGTTGTGCTAGGTAGATCTCCAGTCTGGTGACAGTTAAGGTCCTCCTTTAAATGTGTGAAGCCCTCATCTGGGAGACAGGATTGAAGGCATATATTCAGGTTTCCTGGATGAGGATGTTCCCTATTCCTGTGGCCATGCAGAAGTTGTGGTCCAGGGCAGGACAGGGCACAAGCAATCTCTCTGTCTGCCTGTATGAAGTCTCTCTTCATTTAGCTTCCACCCTGGGGAGTACTTGAGGAATGAATGGGTTCAAGACCCACTGGAGGAGAGCTGATGATGAGTATGCAGGAAAGCAAAAAGAATATTAGAAAAGTTTAAGTTAGAACGTCCATAAAAATTAACAATGTTTTTCCTCCTATCCAACCAATCACCCTCTCTAATTAATCTAATACCTGCTTCACTCCTATAACCACTCCCACCTATCTCTCCTCCCTTACATTCTCACTACTCCCCCTTCCCCTCCTCACTAACTCCTTTTCATTTCTAGTCATACCCTTTCTGCTTTCTCTGCTTAGTCACTGCATTCTTGACTCATCTGCCACTCTTCCCTCTCCCTACCTACTCTCTAGTTATGTTGTCACTCTATCTCTTCACCACCTTTCTCTTCTTACTCTCGCTAACAACCACTTACCATTCACCACTCTACTATCACTCCCATTCACCTACTCTCCTCTGTACTCCTAACACTGATACTATCTGTTAGCCACAATTAATCTCACCATCTCTCTTCCCTAGTTCACCATCTGACCTCTTCAAAGTTCCTGCTTGTTCTAACTCATCTCTCTCCTCTGGTCAGAAACCTAGATTTCCTACTACCCTGAACTTACTCTCTTCTCTTCTCATTTTCTTTGACAATCTTCTTTTGGATGGAGACATCCACCCTAACCCAGGGCCTCCCACATCTTCCTTGCAAAATATCACTACTCATATCCCTCCACCCCACTTACCCTTTCCTACCAGTAATTCCCCTTCTAAATCTCTAAGGATCTTCTCTCTAAATATTCAAAGTATTGTCAATAAAGTAACAGACCTGCACTCCTGGATATCTAACACATCTCCTCACATTCTTGCCCTATCAGAAACTTGGCTGAAACCTCACATGCTTAACACATAAATCCTACCTCCAGGTTATAACATCTTTTGCTCAGATAGAACCAATAAATGGGGAGGAGGGGATGCTATCCTTTACTCTGAGCTACTTAACCTGTCCCCTCTCTCCATCTCTGTTCCCTGCTTCTCACCTGCTGAAATACACATCGCAAATTGTTACCTCAACCCTCACAAAAAATTTGCCATACTCTCTATATACATTCGCTATACATTCCCCCGGCAATAATATTCCCATCCTAGAGAACTTCCTGTCCTGGATTACTCATCATATCCCTTATGAAACTATCGCACTTGGAGACACTAATATAGACTGGACTAAACTGTCCCCCTCATCCCCTACCCATTGTCTTATCCTTCATGGTTTTCACCAACACATCTCCACCCCTACTAGAATAAACAAAAACTCCTCACCTGGACCCATCCTTGACTAGATCCTTACTTCAGTTCCTCCAGTCTATCATAATCCTGGTATACTTCTCAACTCATTGAGGGAACACTCTCCAAACTTCATACACAGATTCACCTAACACTCACCTAAAGATCCTACTTGCAGGGTATACCGGAACCCACGCGAATGTTCACAATGTCGAATCTGATATTGTCGACACATAAACAGTGAAACCGCAGAACATCAAAGAGGTAAATGGAAATCTCCGTAAAGAGAAATTTCCATTTACTTCAATGCAGTGTGGTCTCGGAGTTGGAATATTTAAATAGCGGGGAGGTGTGGGGCGCAGCCCCCCACGTGGGGGGTGCAGGGGGGCTTGCCCCCCTCCTTAAAGCAAGTAGGTCTTTTTTTTTACTTTTTCTGATGTTTTTATTAGGTGTTTGATGTTACTGGACTTCGACGATATGGTGTCGATAATATCATATTCGAAGTTCAGTAACTTCGAGCATCTAATATAAACTCCTTTGACCCAGATACTTTTAACTCCAAACTATCTGGCATTAATTGGTCCTTCCTCTATCACCTCCCTCTCAATGAGGTAGTAAATTCCTTCAATAAGATTTTCCTTGACACACTTGATTCTCTTGCTCCGTCCAGAAAAATCAGAATCAAATCCATCTATGCCCCCTGGCTAATAAAACAAACCCACTCAATCATGCACAAAAGAGTTTCTTCCTGGAAAGCCTGGGTTAAAAACAAGTCCCCTCTTTTACTGCAGACATACAGAGAGTTCAGAAACCTGGCTAAAAAAACTGTCAACAGACAAGAGAGCTTTTTTTTCCTCTAACCAAAGTAGCCCACACAGAAATCCACAAAAATTCTGGACTGCCATCAACAACCTACTCCACCCAGGTAACCCTACTACTCCCAACCCCTTTCCTAACAACACTGCTTCTGAAACTGCCTCCCTCTTTAACAACTGTTTCATAGAAACTATTCAAAACCTCACACAATATACAAAACAGTAAGTCTCACTCAACGCCTCCACTATCCCATAACAAAACTCCCCCAATGCTTTTTCGTTCCAACCAGTCCCAGTTACTACAATTAAATCTCTCCTTAACAAACTTAAACCCTGCTCACCCTCATCAGACCAACTACCCCCTCATTTCCTAAAAATAGCTGCACAATCCATTGCCTACCCTGTCTCTGTTCTTATTAATCATTCCATCTCAGAAGCCCTGGTCCCTGACATTTGGAAATCCTTTTATACCAGTCCTCTTCACAAAGGCGGCAACTCTACAGATCCTAATAACATTAGACCAATTGTTATCTTGTCTCTCACTATCCAACATCTTGGAAAAGTGTATCCATGTTCAGCTACTCAAACACCTTCTCGATAATGGTCTCCTCACTCCTACCCAACACGGCTTTAGGAACCACCATAGCACTTCTAATGCATTACTGTCATTTACCCAAATAATAGCTGAAGCCCGTGACAATAACCTCCTCTTCTCCTGTCTTTTCCTTGATTTTTCAAAGGCCTTTGATACTGTCTCTCATTCTAAACTTCTAACTAAACTCTCAGACCTACATCTCTTGACCTCTACGATCAACTGGTTCTCTAGCTATCTCTCCAGCAGGCAGCAATCTGTCTGCCAGCAAACTATCCTCTCTCCATTCCTCCCTGTTAATACTGGAGTTCTCCAAGGATCAATTCTGGGCCCCCTCCTGTTTAATATATTCACTAATAAATTTCACTCTGCTACCAACCTCTCTACACTTCTACAGTGTACCCTCTATCTTATATGAACCCTCATCCTGTCCCTCCATCTCCAATTTAGTCTCCTTCTATAACCCACCTTGTCACCTCCGTACTGCCAGTAAACGCCTCCTTCAGTTATACAAACCCAACAAAAACTCTGTCGCCCATGTTTGGAACTCACTCCCTCTCAACATAAGATGATTCAGCATAAATACCTGTTTAAGAAAGAACTTAAACTTTTTCTGCTGAAGACCTGGTCATGCCCTTGTCAAACCCCCACTTAGACTAGTTTCCTCTCTTCTCATCGTATCTACCTTTCCCCGTCAACTCTTTGTCCTCCTTGTACTCGCTCTAGCAAACTGTATTCATAGTGTACTCAGGGTAATATTCTCTAAACCTTTTAATTGTTATTTGGTCTATGCTATATACTGTTCTCAGATTTTGGAAATTGTACTTGTTAACTGTTATTTTACCTATGCATTGTACTGCTGTGCTCAGATATTTGACTTGTACTATATTTCTGTGACCCTACTTTAATATTTTGTAAATATCATAATTACTTTTATTTCTGGAGCTTTTCTCCTTGGGTCTCCACTGAAAATGGCCGCTGGTTCAGTTGGATTAACCTGGTTAACAAATGTCAATAAATAAATAAATAAATAAATACTACTGGCTGCTCTTCTGAAAAACATTGCCGGTCAAGCTGTCCCTTTTTGACTGCAACCTTAGAAATTCTTCAAGGCAAAATAAATTGAAAGTAGGTCTTATGGTTACTCATAAAACCATTTATTCCATGACACCTAGAATCTTTGGGTGAGACAGCTTTTATTGTAGTAATTTCTGGGAGAGTGCTTATTTTAGACCTAGCAATAAAAGAAGACATATATAGAACAATAGGAATGCATGCATGCTTACGCAGTACATCAGAGCTGTGGGCCGAAGCAACGGGGAAAGCAAGATCTCCGTTGCTTTTTACAAACTGTCTCGCTATGTTAAAGGAGTTTAACATAGTGAAACAGTGTGTAAAAAGCAACGGAGATCTTGCGTTCTCCGTTGCTGTAAAAAAAGACTTATACTAATGGAAAAAGTCCAGGCGACTGGACCTTTTGCCATTGGTATAACTCTGATTTACAATGTGTACACTGACCAATCAGTGTGCACGTTTTGGAATATTAATGGGGGTCGTTGTATAATTAGAAATCAGGGATGTGGTGGCAAAAATCATACATTGGATCTACTTTATTGAAACAAGCAAAACATGCAAGAAACAAAGTCATTCTGCACTATCCTACAACATAACAAACCAAAAAACAAAAACATGCTAGTAAAGCAAATAAGCCAAGCAGAATTTAATAAATATTTATATGTTCATAGGTTCATACGTTCATACTAGGCTATCTGCCCTAGGGCATTTATAAGCCTAGCCAGAGTGTGTTTGGCTTTCGCCACCCATTTTAAATTAATTTTGCTATGCCCTTTTTCGAGGTTAGTATACTGTGCCTCTGTCTAACAGTGACACAGGAGTGATACCCGGGGTAAACCTACGATCTCCCATCCACTCATCAAGATTCCTCTTGAAGAGAGTCAATGAGAGACTCTGCCTAACCTGGACTGGGATTTTATTCCAGAGTGAAGGGAGCCTCTGGGTTATGAATCTGTCCCTCCAGCATGTCCTATTTATTTCAGTGCTGAGGTTCAAGTCTCTCGAGCGCGTAGCTCGATGGGATTTGGATTTTCTGAGGTGCAGCATGTCCATTAATTCCGGGTTGGACATGGCTTTATACGTCAGGCACAGATCGCCTCTGAGCAGGCGGTATGCCACTGAGTACAGCTGGAGTTTCTTTAACCGGGCAGCATATGGCATCTGTTTGAGCCCTTTGATCCTCTTGGTGAGGTACTTTCATTCCAAAAGTGTATACAGAAATTTCATCAGAATGAATACACAGGCAAATTAGGTGACCTTTTAAAGATAAAACACATCACACAACCAGGCACAAGTCATATGACATCAAGCAGTTTGTAATGCATAAAAATTGTGATGCCTAAGAAGTTACTGAAGTTATAATATAATGTAAACATTCACTAGTGATGTTAAAAATCTTTAAATACACACACACACACATTTAAAAGACAAACAAAACTCCTGTAAACATTAAATTTGTGTCTTCTTCCTGACAAGTAAGGGGCTTGTACTAATTCTATCATTTATACCAGAGGTGTCTTGTGCATTAAGCAGTAATCACAGGTCAAACTCTCCAGTTTCAAGAAAAGCCTCTCAATTACCTCATCCTTCTTTTAACATGGAGAGCTTTTCATGTTACCAAAATTAATCAATCAATCAATCTTCTGTTAGTTCATCACTGTGCAAAGCAAAAATGTCACAGAAAATGGAGAAAAAATGTACAGTATTTTCTTTCCAAAGTTACTTAAAATGAAAAATACTGCTTATTTGGCTATCAGGTGACTCCTGTATATTTATCTGTGATATGCTTTTGAAACAAACTAATACAAATTGATATTTGAAAGAAAATTTAATTTGACGTTGTAGGTATTTAGTTTTTATGGGTATGTGTGTGTGTGTGTGTGTGTGTGTGTGTGTGTGTGTGTGTGTGTGTGTGTGTGTGTGTGTGTGTATGTGTGTGTGTGTGTGTGTGTTTGTGTGTGTGTGTGTGTGTGTGAGTGCACGTGTTTCTTTTGTTGACGTGAGGACACATCTTTTAGAATGGTTTTTAGAATGTATAATTTTTATTGATTTCCATTCACCTTTAAAACTTTGGAATGTCAGTTCTCATTCTCTGTAAGTTGATGCCTTTTTGAATGTATGTAATGTGGGACATTCAGACATCAATTAAGAATTGTTATTCAACCAAGGATTACATGAACAAATTCAAGATCAGGTGAACTTTCCCAGCAGACAATAGAGCTCCTCCAGTTCATCTATTGTGTTACTGTGAATGGCTAAGCCGCGGTGAATGTTCTGGCAGCTGTTCTGCTAAGAGTTTCTTTATCTGAAACTGATGAGAAAGTTTCTGTGACTCCCTCTCACACTCCTTCTGAAAAGGACTTGCCAGAGGTGTGCACCCATATACAGTTGCCATAGCGAACATATGTATCTTTACAACAGTCACCTCCCAGGTATCATATAACAAAAGCAATAGCCTCACATTCATGAGTGCTTTGCAGATGTTCCTCATTTCTGACTTTGTGAAGTCACAGTTCTTACAATCTCATTATTGGATAAAAAAATCAAGATTTAATACACAGCAAAATACTTTATTGACCTTGCCTTTTCATGACAGAACCAGCTAATCAAATTTCTTTGTCTTGCCTCAGCTATAGTATTGAAACAAAGTCTAAGATTTTTTTTTTGTTTATGCAGCCTCATAAATTAGGTATCACTGATTAATACAGTTGTTGTTTTATGACTTCATTTAATCATTATTTTTAGTTTTTAATTTAGAGGACTATGTTATATAATTGTCATGTTGCTTCACAAGCCTATACTCTGTACTGTCTTGATGGGCGTATTACTGGTTACTTACTGCCTGATGTGCACTGCTATATGTTATCTGCATCCAATTCTTACTGCCATACTATCCCAAGCCATAGAGGAAACAAAGCATCATCTGCCCAGAGTACATATCTGATTGACTAGAGTTAAAAATGGTTCCCACGAACCTTATGTTTGGAAAGACATTAGATGACCCAGAATGAGGCAAGTTTCAGAGTGGGACCTGCATTGTCTGGGGGAGGGGATACATTGACTGTTATGGAAAACTGTTCATGTCTTGGCTGCAGTTATAAGCCTGTGTGTTGTCATTTGCTGTTACAGTGATTTTTTTTTCCCTCAAACATGTTTTATTATGGTGAGTATCCTCAAACAGGTGTACTGTTTTTCCATTCTGCTGTGGAGGACGTTACTTCAGGTTTCAAAGTCTTAACTGTTCAGGTGGCATAGATGGATAAAGCCCTGACTACTTCTCAGGTGACTCGGGTTTGATTAATTTTTACAACAACTGATGGAGTTGCAGGGAGAGATGGGCGTGCCCATCCTGAGGACAGGGTGGTACATGGGCATCTCTAGATGACAATCCCTGGTGGAGGCCAGTGGGCAAGTGGGGCTTGGCTGACCTACTGCAGAGGCAAGTCGGTACTCCATGCCTCTCAAGGTGGTACTCCATGGTTCCCCACACTGCACAACCTCCTGGGCTGTACCAAGCTGCCACAAAGAGGAGGGAGGAAATAGGGTAGGCCAATAAGTCCCTCCCCTGGATGGAAGCTTGGATGTGCTGAGACCCATAGTGTGCAATCCATGACTGGTAATAGCAGATTACCGGAAGAGTACTGGGGGGCATGGAGGAGCTGGTAGACCCAGCGTGGACAGGTCATGAACGGCCAGGCTGGTAACAATGAGGGAAGGGTGGGCTGAAAAAATTTAAAAGTTTTCCATTTGGCTTTTAACCATTGCCAAGGGTATTCACAGTGGTGTACAAATACAGAGTACAGCAATGGTTGTAGCCCATCTGAAATCTTTCAGTATTAGAATAAGTGACTTCTAAGTGTTGCTTGCTGAAATGAATTTGTACTGGCAAAGAATTTTTGTCATTGGATGTCTGATCAAATGGACATTACCATAAACCAGGAAAAGCTTAGAGACATAATGGGGTTAGATACTACTAGACTTAAAAGACCAGAGGGCAATTTCCCTCTAAATCTGGAGTCAGACATCTCACTGACTGTGTAACTTCTGTATCTCACTCTCATATTTACTGTCTCTTTTTCACTATCTGTGTGACTAAACCCATCATGTTCTTTCATTTTTGAAACACATGGCAACAGCATTCACATGTCCCCTCATAGCAGGCAGCACATGAGAATTTTGCAATGCCTGTTATGCTTGCAGTGGGTCCAAGACTCAAACAACCTGGATTTTGCTATCAGACTCTGCATAGCGTCATTCAATTTACTCTGTTGTGCTTTTCCAGAAAAATTTCTCTGGAGAAAAATTTTACTCATTTGATACTGCAATAAACCATGTGGTGCAAAATAGAAAAAGCCTGAGACAACAGACTTACAAAAATGTTGGTCTGATTTAGTGCTGCTACAGCAATATAGTGCATACATGAGGAGGCAATAAAGTCTGCTGATGCAATACAGAAAACAACTGGCATATTAAGAGCAGCTCTTTTGGTGACCAGCAATGGTATACGTAGCAGTTTAGCCAAAGTTTGTACATAGTTACTAGGTGTGAGTTGAAGGAGACACTTGAGCAGCTGGAGCAGTGTCTGGCTAGGTGACTCGCGTAAGAGTTGTGCAGTAGGTGAATCTGAGGGAATCAAAAACTGGGTTATAAGAAACTGCACATTAACAACTCATAGCCTTAATCATCTGCCAGGAAGGCAAACCCACCACTTCTTACGTATTGCTGTGACATGGATTCAAACCAAGGTTTCTGTAGCCACAACACAGAGTTCTAACCACTATAAAATCTCAGCAAGCTACTGAGAGTGGGGAAGAGAAACATAGCCTAGTGACATTCAGGATTTTTTTTTATTTTTATTCATTCATTCATTTATTTATTTATTAACCAGGTAAGTGAACTAGTTTTCATAGATCCTTTTCAGAAATTACTCTACAAGGACAGAGGAAAAATGAAAAATATATGCCCAGCATGTTTTTGGGATGTGGGAGGAAACTAGACTACCTGTACAAAATACACACGCATATATGAGAACATCAAAACTCCACAGAGATAATGGCCAGAGGAAATCAGAGAGGAATTAACCTTAGAGCTGTCAGGTTGAGACCTTACCCAGTGAGTCGTTATGCATGTCTTAGGGAGCAATGTCTGATTAAGTGACTTGCTTAGAGACACAATTTACAAGTGAATAGCCAGGAATACAGGGGGAAGCTTGTTAGCTTCTCATATCTTTACCATCTGAGTCAAACTGGCAGCACAGTGACCACAGCCACTACATTTTATAATGAGGGTGGATTTGGCTTAATGGTTAAAGTCTTTGTCTTATAGGCACAAAGTATAGGGTTTGATTCTGACCTCAAATTCAGTTAGCCTAGTATTCACCTATAAACCTATGAATCATCAGAATCCTGGGAGATCATTCCTTCAAGAAAAATCAAAGCCCTACACAAATTCACAACAGCTTTCAAAAGCCATCTCACCAAATTTGGATTTCAAAAGTGACAGTCAGTGGGTTATGACAGTATCTGATAAGAAGAGATTAAAAATGACAGAGATGTGGAGTGCTAAATAGTGTTTCCATTGAACAGCATGGCAGAATATGGCAATGAAGGCAATGTACAGAACAGTCTGATTTGCAAGGGAGTATTAATAATCTGAGGTATCCAAAAGGTGGTCACAGCTGTTACAGTGCCAGGAAGATTCTTTTACCAGATATAGTATTTATTATTTTATTTATTTAGTTAGTTTACATTTGTTTACTGGGTGAGTATACTAATTTTAAAGTTCATAAGTTAAACTTAAGTTCAAAGACTGAAAGCATAGCTACAGGACAGGGAGTTGGTCATGAATGTGCAAACCGGACGAGTATAGTAGTCAGGTCTGACAAATGACTTACGATCCACCTCTCACATAATAATCACTAGTTCTCCAGAGTCCTTTTATTAAACTACACCAAAGCAATCACAGCATCTCAATTTTAGTATACAAGTTCTATGAATCCATTCCTCCAAAAAAAACATCATTTAACAAATCTTGTAGAATCACCCAATATAGATCCATCATCAATTTTCCACCAACCCTAGCACATACCAACCCACTGTTTAATGGTTGTCTGAAGTGAGTTGTACCTACCTTTAGCTTTTTGCTCTCTACCAACATATCTCCTTAGCTCTTTTTTGTGCATAACTTTATAGGTTCATAGGTATGTACTAGGCTATCAGCCCTAGAGCCTATATAAGCCTAGCCAAACGAGGTTCCCTGGCTTTCACCACCCATGAAAATTATTTTTCTGTGCCCCTGTCGAGCAGTACCACAGAAGTGATCCCCGGGGTGAATTTCCTGTTTCCCATCCAATTGTCAAGATTTCTCTTAAAGAGGGCTAATGAGGAGCTCTGCTTGACATGAATGGGTAGTTTGTTCCAGAGCATGGGAAGTCTCTGGGACAGGAATCTATCCCTCCAGCATGTTCTGTTTATTGTGGTGACAAGGTTTAGGTCCCTAGAGCGTGTGGCTCAGAGAGACTGGGATTTCTTTAAGTGTAGCATGTCCATCAGATCTGGGTTAGACATGGCTTTGTATGTTAGGTAGAGGTCGCCTCTGAGTAGGCGATATGCAAGGGAGTAGAGCTGGAGTTTTTTGAGACGGTCTGCATATGGCATCTGTTTGAGGCCAGTAATCCTCCTAGTGAGGTATTTCTGTGGCCTTTCTAATTGTTGCAGATGTCTTGCGAGGTACATGCCAAACAGGGCATTGTACTCTATAATGGGTCTGATGAGGAATGAGTAGAAAGGAACAATGACCTCTCTTTTCCTGGAGGAGAACCCCTTTGTGATGAGGTGTGTCATATAGAAGGATTTCCTGACTACTGTGGTGACATGATTACCAAAGGAGAGACTACTATCCACCTGGTCCCAAGGTCTCTTATCACACTTTCAGTGTTTAGTAGGCTACCACCTATGTGGTAGTTCATGGGTACGGTGTTTTTCCCAAAGGGGATGACAATGCACTTCTTGTCATTGAGCTTAGGCCCTGACTTTGACACCAAGCATCAGTCTCAGTGTGGCTTTTTTGTAGAATATCCACATCCTTAGGTGAATCTATTATGGCTCCTAGTTTGCAGTCATTTCTGAATTTCATTAGCCAAAGACCAGCTGTATTAGCCTGGACTTCATAGAAGTAGATACCGAACAGGAGAGGACCCAGGGCCGAACCCTGTGGTACTCCGCTTGTCACTGGTCTGAAGTAGGATTTGGAGTCAGCTACTTTCACTGTGTTGGTACTGTCAGTGAGCCAGCTGGCCACCCATCTTGTGACATATGGATTTATGCCTAGTCCAGTGAGTTTATCTATAATACCAGAGTGGGGAATGGTGTCAAAAGCCTTGGCGAGGTCAAGATAGGCTGTGTGCACCACCTTACCCTCATCTATGGCTCTGGTGACTTCTCTTCTATAGAAAGCTGGCTATCCAATGCTCAGCTCCTACTCAACCCAAGTAAGACAAAACTTCTCCTATTTCAACCTTCCAAAATCACCCAAAACACCCCCCCACTTCAACATTATTGCCAAAGACAATACCATCATCTTCCCATCAGAACACACAAAATTACTCGGTGTGGAAATAGACAACAAACTTAGATTTGACACCCACTTATCTCTCACAATAAAAAAAGTTCACAAGAAACTTGGTGCATTATATCGAAGCCGCCAATTCCTAACCAAGGCAACTAGAATCTCCATAGCCAATTCCCAGCTAATCTCCACCCTACTCTATGCATCCCCCATACTAATCAACCTTAAACAGACAGACCTACACAAGCTGGATGCTTGTTTCAACAAAATTGCTAAATTTGCCACTGGAACCTCCTACCGCAGCCATCATTGTATCTCCCTTAAAGAACTAAACTGGCTAGAGCTCCCACAACTCCTTCACTTTGATTAACTCACCCTCAGTCATAAACTTATTAACCACCCCTTTAACATCCCTTTCCTTCAAACCCTTCTCCAACCCTGTCACCCCACTAGGTCCCTAAGATCAAGCAACAAAAATCAACTCACTGTTATCAAACCCAAAAACTCAGCAGGAGAAGCCATATTTTCATGTACCATATCTAAACTTTGGAACAATCTTCCACCCTCTATAACTACTCTACCTTCCAGCAGCCTTTTCAAGACTGCGCTCAAATTCCACTTAAATTTGCACTGGCTTTGTCCTTGTTCTAATCCAGACTAACACCCCCACCCTTACCTCCCCCCCACCTAGACTCTTAACCCAACTATACTACCGCCACTACTAACCACAGTCAGCAATAGCTAGTTGTCTTTACATAGTTTAACATCCTGTCTGACAACTTTGTTACTAATATTATAAACAACAAGAAACTATCTTAACTTGCAACATTTACTGTATATACTGTTGATAATCAATATATTGTTATTGTATTAACGCCAACAACCTGTAATGTTGTTTACTATTGCTGCAACTTTGTATCTCTATTTATCATGTACATGATGTGGAGCTTTTCTCCCAGGACATCCGCTGAAAAAGAAACTGCGTCCAGTCGGAATTTGCCAGTAAACAAATGTAAATAAATAAATAAATAAATAATAAATTTAAAGAAATCAATCAGGTTTAGGAGACATGATCTACCTTTTACAAACCCAAACTGAATGAGATCCAGAGTTTGGAGGTTACCTATGTCTTTCTTTATAAGCTCCAGGATGTTACGTTCCATGGCCTTGCAGACCAGGCTCATCAGGCTAATGAGGCAGCAGTTCTCGGGGTCAGTGGTGGCACCCCCTTTGTGTAGTGGGATAACCATCGCTGTGCACCACTCCATAGGCACAAAGCCTGAAGTGAGGCTATGATTGAACATGGTACTTAGGTGGGGTGCCAATTCATTCTATAGTTTCCACTTCTTCCTAAGTTCCCCCTTCTCAACCTTGTCTACTTTAATTTTTCTTTCCTTCAGTCCTACCTCTTCACTTTAAATAGCGCAAATGTAATTTAGGTATTTCCGCCTTGACATATGAAATTCTTCTGTGTTTATTAATGTCTTACTTATGTCTTCACAATTATGTTGGCTTGTCTTAATCACATGAACACATCTGTTTCACAACTGAAGCTTTGTTTTGATATCATCATAGGTTCATGGGTTCATAGGTAAATACTAGGCTAACTGCCCTAAAGGGCCATTTTAATCTTAGCCAATAACCCAAGGTCAGAATCAAACCTTGTACGTGTGTCTTTGAGGTGAAGACCTTAACCATTATGCCAAACCCTTTCCTATGGGGGTATAGGAAAGTGTGGAAGGGTCTACTGAGATATGAACTCAGATCACTGGATTCAAAGTTCAGAGTTCTACCTATTACACCACAGAACAAGAATTTGCCATACTGTGCAGCATTAAACCCTTGTTGTTGCTGTTTTATCATTTTGTGATCATCCTGGCTGTGACTGAAAACAGGTGCAGCGGGATCATTTCCCTACTCAAGTAAACCAATTAAAATAAATAAACACATGTAGATAAATGCATACATCATCCAGGCATTATAGATTAACACACACCAAAAGAAGAAGATATAAGAACAGTTTTCTTCCACAGGTCATCAAGTTCATAAATGGTTAACTCACATTATTAGGCTGGGGTATTCTTTTTCTCAAGCCTCCGAGTATTGTTAATACTTGTTTCTTTCAGAGTTTATTTAAGTTTTTCTTGAACTGTGTTGCACTTTGTACCTTGTATGTATACGTATATGTACATTTACTTTTTTTTGGCTTGTTCTTAATACTTGTATGTATGTCGTTTGTCTTGTTCTTGATAGTTGTATGTATGTCGTTTATGTAATTCATACTTGGAGAGTCACTGAAACCGGAGTCAAATTCCTTGTATGTGCACATAACTGGCCAATAAAAGTGAGTCTGATTCTGATTCTGACATACATAAATACGTATGTAAGGGCTATATTACAAGAGACAGAGGCAAACAATATTTTGGAAGTGCATGACTGTGATCTGGTACAAACATATCGCACATCTGCTAACGTCTATAGTAAGTCTGTAGAATACTGATAACATGACAGAACTGCATTTACATTAATATGTTAGTATTTGTAGGCAGGCTTTTCTTCTAGGCATTCAACAGACAGTATACAAAGAATCTTCTTTCGGCTTTTCTTGGTTAGGGATCACCACAGGGAATCACCTGTCTGCTCATAATTAGCAGTGGAGTTTTATGGTGTTGAGTTGCCAACCCAGCGCCCAACCTTCCACAGAAGGCACACACATGCACGCACTCACACCTAGGGCCAATTTAGAGTGTCCAATCCACCTACAGCATGTCTTTGGGATGTGGGAGGAAACCGGTGCACCCGAATTAAACCCACATGGCCACAGGGAGGACATGTAGACTCCGCACAGAAGGCACCCCAGCCGAGGATCGAACCGGAGAACCTCTTGCTGTGAGGTGACAATGCTAACTGCTGCACCACTGTGGTCGTCCACAGTATACAAAGAATATGACCTATATTAAGAAGCAGCAAACCAAAGTATGATTTTTTTTCCCTATTCTTATTTCTTATTTGGCCAAAAGTATTAAATCAAATTTCCAAGGTTTAAGAGCTGCATTATGTTTTAAATGTGTCAAATGATTACACACTGGAAAATACCAATGCATCAAATGCAGAGGGGAAGATTTAGGGTACAATACTACAGGACTGTATTTACAAATGGCATAAACAGAAATATTACAAAACATGCAAGAGGATGTTATCAGAACGACAGAGCAAGGAATGAGTAGTGAAAGTATAATTTAGACTTACTGGGAAGTATACATTACACATTATTAATGTCTTACTTATGTCTTCACAATTATGTCGGCTTGTCTTAATCACATGAACTCATCTGTTTCACAACTGAAGCCTTGTTTTGATATCATCATAGGTTCATGGGTTCATAAGTGATTGTTAAGAAGTAGGTGCGGCAGCAAAGCCCTTCAATAGTTCCACATAAATGACAGTAACCCGTATCTATTAAAAATATAACAGAAAGTAGCAACAGATAAAAACTGTACAGTAGCAATTAACAGATGCAGCAACAATCATCAGAGAAAATGTACGTTTTATGTGATTATATTTCAGATTTATACCATGGTGGAAATGCTGTGGGATGAGAGTCAGGGCAGGGGAGGGTGGAGTCATGGACTTAAGAGGTGTTTGTAATGGACAGAGAGTAAGATTAGAGGATGATATGTACTTAGGTGATGTGACCTACTCTGAGGCAAGTCTATGGTGATTTGGTGTGGAGGAATTGCTTAATCGCAGCTCTGAATGTGGCAAAAGTGAATTGTAGTTCCTTTAGGTGGGGAAGGAATTTCTGTAGTTTAGGACCAAGGATGGAGAAAGAATTATTGGTGCAGTGTAGCCTGGTTTTTGAGGGTTGGAGTTGGGGGTTGTCTGTGAGAGGTATCTGAGGCTGTGGTGTACTTGTGTGTTTAGTGTAACTTTTGGAAGCTGGTGGTGGGAATGAGGTAGAATAAGATGAGAGAGACAAGAAGCAGGTCTATTCTGTGCTGCCTGCATGCCATTTGGATTTTTTTAAGGGTGATACAGTGGTGCTCATGAGAGGATGAGTTATTGATGAAGTCATAGATTTTGTTTTTGAAGGTCTTGTGCCATTTAGGATAGTTTCTTGGAGCTTGTACCTATTATGGATAGTCCATTTTCAAGTTGAGTGAAAAGGAGTCCTTTGCCTATGGCAACTCTGGTTGGGTTAAATG
Source organism: Protopterus annectens (assembly GCF_019279795.1). Lineage (NCBI taxonomy): Eukaryota > Metazoa > Chordata > Ceratodontiformes > Protopteridae > Protopterus > Protopterus annectens. Next base: position 1,529,337,858 of record NC_056729.1, read on the forward strand.
AGATTTTCCCTGCCTAAAAGAGAACTGAGTTAACTTTTGCCCTTGATTTCTCATTATGGGTATGGAATGCTATTGACTGGACAAGCCACAAGCTGATGTATTTGAAGGAGGTGGTTATTTCTTTTGGTATACCACAAAGGGTAATGACTTTGAGTGACTTGCATACGCACACACACACACACACACACACACACACACACACACACACACACACACACACACACACACACACACACACACACACACACACACTTGCTCAAAAAGAGGTGCAGGCCAAATCTAGTGGGTTATGGCTGACCACATTTGCAGGTGACTGCAAGCTGGGTGCTGTCATCAATTCCCCTAGTTATGTGGACATCCTCCAACAGGGTCTCACCTAAACAAATGACTGGTGCCAGGAACATGGCCTCAAACTGAATGCCAAAATATACATCATCATCCCTTTTGGGGAGAGTGACATCCCCACAAATTATCACATTGATAATAAGGTACTAAGCACACAATCAATCATGAGGGTCTTGGGCACCCAGGTCGATAGCAAACTGGCTTTTGACCACCATATTGCTTCCATTGTATGGAGAGCTTTCTACATGGCCCACTTCATTAGTAAGGGTATCTCATCCAGGGGCAAGTTGGTTATAACATCCCTGTATTCTTCCCTTATAAGACCCATTATTGAGTACAATGTCCCTTTCGGCATGTATCTCACAAAGCACATGCAGCAGCTGGAGAGACCACAGAGGTTCCTCACCCATGGAATTCAGGGCCTCAAACATCTACCCTACACAGATAAGCTAAAAGCCCTGTCCCAATACCCAGTCTCCTAAGGCTCCTTAGAGATGACTTCTGTCTGGCATACAAAGCAATCTCAGACCTCGCCCTGATGGGACTGCTGCATATCCACAAGTCTAGCTCTACTTGAGTAACCCACACTCACGACCTCAACCTGGTCTGTGACATCAATAGGACTCATTGACAGATCTGTGTCCCAGAGACTTCCTCCATTTGTGGAATAGACTCCCTCTCCACATAAAGCAGAGTACCTCATCAAACCTTTTTAAGCGTAATCTGGATAACTGGATGGGGGACAGAAAATACACCCCTGGGATTCCACCTGTGTCCCTGTTGGACAGTGGCATAGGGTGCTGACTTGTTGGAACATGGGCTAAATTCTTGGCAAGGCTTGTAAGGGCCTCAGGGCCAATAGCCAAGTAACTTCCTATGATCCTATGTGAAAGTGCATGTGCTTGCAGGTTAGGGTTAGAGTAAGATTTAAGTAAAGGCATAGATTTAGTGTTGTATGTGTATATGTGCATGTGGCCACATTTGTATTTAGTGTCTGTCCAGTCTGTGTTCTGCAGTGATAATGTCAGGGAAAGAGTTTTTTCTAAAGTAAGGTGTAGGGTTAGGGGCACGGACAGGGTTGCAGTTAAAGGTAGGGTTACCATGCACTACTATAGTGGAGCAGGGTGGTGGAGATCCCACAGGATAAGCTGGAGATTGTTGATGGGGATAGGGAAGTCTGGTCTACCCTTCCCAGCTTTCTACTGCCTTGTGTTTCACAAGGATAAGGTGTTTAGAAAATGGATGGATGGATGGATGGTTGGATGGATGGACAATATGGAGGATATGACTGTATTTTTCAGTACATTGTCCAAAGTTTGATATAAGGAATTTAAATCTTAATTATTGTAATACATTACAATAATTAATCCAGCACAATGGTTTAGCATTTAGCACATAGGCTTAAAGCTCTAAGCTAATAACAAGCTGTTTAATATGGTGCTGGGCTTCATTCCATTAATTTCCATTTGTCTACTGTATGACTAAACAAGTTTACCCAGTCAATAAATAAATAAGAATAAAATGAACAAGAAATTCTTTGAACTGATACTGTGGCATTTTCAACACACAGTGTGATATCACACAGGTACTGGGAAGTGTTAAGTGTCTACTGTTTTGGGTCACATCTTGATCCTATGACAGTGTTGCAGATTGGCCAGAACATGGCACAGTACTTTGGGCTTGTACACACTGATGGCAAAGTGAAGCAGCATATTTAAATACCACAGCAAATGAAGTAGCAAATCCAGATGTTTTCTTACACAAGGTGCTCATTGAATCCACCTGTTTGAAAGAATTTAAACTCTGGTGAACTCAAGAGGTATATTTAGGGAAAAGAAATTAGAGAGTAAAAAATGTAAATGTTTACGTTCATAGGTTCATAGGTAGGTACTAGGCTATTCGCTTTAAGGCCTATATAAGCCTAGCCAAAAAGGTACTCTGGCTTTCGCCACCCAAGATAATTATTTTCTTGTGCCCCTGAAGAGCAGAAGCACAGAAGTGATCCCCAGGGTGAATTTCCTATTTCCCATCCAGTCATCAAGATTTTTCTTGAAGAGTGCTAATGAGGAGCTTTGTTTGATATAGATAGGTAGTTTGTTCCAGAGTATGGGAAGTCTCTGGGACAGGAATCTATCCCTCCAGCATGTTCTGTTTATTGTGGTGACAAGGTTTAGATCCCTAGAGCATGTAGCTCGGAGGGATTGGGATTTCTTTAAGTGGAGCATGTCCAACAGCTCTGGGTTTGACATAGCTTTGTATGTTAGGCAGAGATCACCTCTGAGTAGGCGATATGCAATGGAGTAAAGCTGGAGGTTTTTGAGATGGTCTGCATAGGGCATCTGCTTGAGGCTGGTAATCATCTTTGTGATGTATTTCTGTGGCCTTTCCAGTTGTTGTAGATGTCTTGTGAGGTACATACCAAAAGGGGCATTGTACTCTATAATGGGTCTAATGAGTGACGAGTAGAGGGGAACAATGACCTCTTTTTTCCTGGATGAGAAACCTTTTGTGATGAGGTGTGCCACGTAGAAGGATTTCCTGACTACTGTGGTGATGTGATTATCAAAGGAGAGACTACTGTCCACCTGTGTCCCAAGGTCTCTTATCATACTTTCAGTGTTAAGTAGACTACTGCCTATGTGGTAGTTCATGGGTACAGAGTGTTTACCAAAGGGGATGACAATGCACTTTTTAGCATTGAGCTTGAGGCCATGTCTTTGACACCAGGCAACTGTCTCAGTGAGGCCCTTTTGTAGGATGTCCACATCGTTAGGAGTTTTGATTATGGCTCCTAATTTGCAGTCATCTGTGAACTTCATTAGCCAAAGACCTTCTGTGTTAGCCTGTACTTCAGAGAAGTAGATACCAAACAGGACAGGACCCAGGACTGAACCCTGTGGTACTCCATTTGTCACTGGTCTGAAGCCAGATTTGGAGTCTACTACTTTCACAGTGTGGGTTCTGTCAGTGAGCCAGTTGGCAACCCATGTTGTGACACAGGGATTTATACCTAGTTTAGTGAGTTTATATATAATTCCAGAGTAGGGGATGGTGTCGAAAGTCTTGGCGAGATCTAGATAGGCTGTGTGAACCACCTTACCCTCATCTATGACTTTGGTGATTGCTTCAAAGAAGACTATCAGGTTTAGGAGACATGATCTGCCTTTTACAAACCTGAACTGGCTAAGGTCCAGAGTTTGGAGATTACCAATGTCTTTGTTTATAAGTTACATGATGATACGTTCCATAGCCTTGCAGATCAGGCTCATCAGGCTAATGTGGCAGTAGTTCCCAGGGTCCGTGGTGTCTCCCCCTTTGTGGATTGAGATAACCGTCACTGTGAACCATTTAGTGGGCACAAAGCCTGAGGTGAGCCTATGACTGAACATGGTACTTAGGTGGGGTGCCAGTTCGTTCTGTAGTTCATGTACAATGCAGCCGGGGATGTTGTCAGGTCCCATGGATGCTGTGTTCTTGGCTTTGGAGAGTGTGGTTTTTACTTGTGCAGCCATAATTACAGGAACTTTGCATTCTTCCTGTACAGAAATGGGCCCTTTAGGGGGTGAGAGGGGGGAAAAGTTAGCACTGAACCTATCTGCCAGGATGTTGGCAATATCAGTTGGTTCTGTATATTTAGTGCCATTGTGCTGTAACTCAGAGCAGATCTGAGTGTTGCCATTGAGATTTTTGACATAGCTATAGAATGCTTTGTGGTTGTCTTTAGAATCAGTGGCAATTTTGTTTTCGTAACTAGTTTTGGAGGATTTTATGAGGGATCTCAGCTTCTTACTGAGACTGACCAGGGAGTTCCTCCAATCATGGGATTTTACTCTTTTTTGCAGCAGTTTCTTTCTTCTGTTGTAGAATTTGTTTATGGCAAGGGACCACCAGATTGGCTTCCTTTTTTTGAGGATAGCATCTTGGTTCTGTTAGGGATAACACAATCCATGCACTAGTGTAAGTGCTTATAAAGTGCATTTGTATAGGATTCAACAGTCGTGCCTCTGCATGGGTGTCAGGAAGTTTGCCACTTCTGTCTTAAGAAGCATGAGGTTGGCTTTGGAGAAATTCTTTGCAGTGGTTTCCCTAATGGGAGGTGGGATGTGGATGTCTAGGGTGATTAGCTTGTGGTCGGATCTGACCAACGAGGAATTGACCTCTGGTGTGGAAGTTGGTAATGACCAGGTCTAGGATATTGCTGCCCGTGGTGAGGGTGTGGATAAGTTGATCCAAGGCATTGGAATTTATGAATTCCAGAAAACGAGCAAAAGAGTTGGTACATGAGTAGTTTTCCCAGTTAATGGTGGGGTAGTTGAAATCGCCCATTATTAGGGTGTTGGGTTGTACCCTAATATTTTCTAGTGTATCAGTAAATGAGGAGTGAGAATCCTGGGGCATGGTGGGGGATCTGTAGCAAGCTACAATTTGGATTGCGGTCTTGCCCAGAGTTAGTTGCACTTGGATAATCTCAGATGCATTATGCTGAGGAACTAGCCTGGAGGAGTGGATATCCTTAATGAATATGGACATGCCTCTGCCTTTAGTGTTTCAGTCCAGGTTAGGTGGCCAAAAGGTGTGGTATGAATTGTAGCCTGGTAATGCAGGGGTGCTCTCTGGACCTTGAACCAGGTCTCTGTCACTGCACAGACGTCGATGTTCTCCATTTTAAGGAGTGCCTCGAAAGAGTACATTTTGAGTAGCATTACCCTCAGATTTTGCTTGTTTGTCCCTGTTACGGTGGTGAATTTGTCATTTAAACCTTGCCTAAAAAAGGCACTATAGGGATGGCAAGAGCCTTAGCCAGTATCCAGAATCCCAAGGGTGACAGATGCAGGTCATCTCTGGCAAAGCATCATGGTCGGTCGAACATGTCATCCCAGGCAAACAATACTGGATCCCATTAGAATGACACCAGAAGCTTAGCGAATTGTTGAAGTCAATCACTTTGTCCTTGTACTGTGGTATCATTCTGGGTGATGGCATATTTATCTGTAAACTTAGTAGCTGAATGTATTCTTTATATACCCTTTTTAGCCATGGCACAGGCCACAAAGTTTATTCAGCTACACTATTACAAAAATAAATGCATAAATACATAGATAAATAAATAAATAAAAAGAAAACTTTATATATTTTTCCATGTATTGGATGTTACTAATTAAAATAATGCAGTGCACTTCTGGCTCTCAGGTCATAATCAGGCCAGAAGAATTTTCTCTACCTTTGTTTCTTTGTCTCCCCTCTAGTGGAGGGAAAGGTGGGAAGGTAATATAATAAGCTATGTACAGATGCATTGCTATTACATGGAAAACATTTGAGCAATTTGTGGTTAGATATTCTTCATTAAATGTGTTTATACAACTTCTCACACAGTGCAGCATACATCTCAATCTCTGAGCATTAAAAATGAAAACGCCAATCCTTAAAAATCATAGCAAAGGGTCAGAAAGAGGAGAACTTGATAAGTTATGACAATGTAAGTTCTTCATGTACTAAGCCCTATATAATTAATTATAGGGAACCTTTGTATTGGCTTAGTTTATTTATTTAATAGAGCATGTCCCCATAAACAAGTTTGACCTTATGAGGGAAATCTGTAAACCTAGCTACAGCAAGATTAAATCTGAGGACCCAAATCATACCACCATTCCTAAATGATAGCGGCTGAGAGGTATGCAGGGCATGTTTAAAGTTTACATGTGATTGCCAAAGTGGGTCATAATCTGTGAGAGCCACACTAATTATTATTTAGTGGTAAATATGACTTATATCAGGAGATAAATTGCTCTAGGTGATTATGTAACTGCATCTTATGCAGGGTTTGGAACTACACATGTTTTGCTGGCAACCCTGTATATCTTTGGCAAAAAAATTATTTTGATTTATCCTTTATTTTTTTACTTATTTTGAATTTGTTGATTTGGGTACAGCCCTGATCCCAAAGGCTCTATTTCATTCTCAGCCTGGATACGATTCGTTATGGTTCCAAATCATACTGTATAATTTGCCACTGACTTTCTTGGTAGGAGGGGCTGGTGCCCCTCTTAACCTTCACTCCTTTCAAATGTTGAATGAGAAATGTGGTAGAGTTATGGACATTGCCCGCTCTCCTTACTAACAGAAGTAAATGGTTTAAAGTCAGTCACATTGACATTGTTTTTTCTGTAGTGGGGCATCAAAATGTGTGCCTTTGACATGGTTTGCATAGATCTACACACCTTTTATTTTGTAATAGAATAAGCATATCTACAGTATGTTTCTGTTTCTGATACCTGAATGTGTACACCATGCCCTAATATTTTCCATAAAGCAACTGATTTGCAGTTATTTCCTGTAATTATATGCTGCAGAGCAAAATACCTATTATAGGTTTTTGTAGACACTATTACTGTTGCAGAGATAAAATATTGTTATATTTTGTTTCAGATGGTTCTATTTTTTATTTTAATACTCAAAAACTGATTCAACATGTCAAAATATTTTATTCAAAAATCATAAATGTCTACTCTTTTAGAAATATTGCCTGAAAAACATCTATAGCACATACAAATCCATATTTATTTATTTATTCATTTGTTGACTGGGGTTGAAAACTGACCTAAACAGACCTTTTTAAGGTTCAGAAGTCAAATATGTTAAAACTTTTGTAAACCATTATCCCTGTACATCAGTCATAATCTGTATTGCAAAACCCTACTAAAAAGAAAACTGTATTCTACCTATGCAGTGTGACATGCACAAAAATAAACGTGCATCTTGCCTGTAGTGGAAGGACATAACTTATCTTGCAAACAGACACGTTTTGCCTGGCAAATACAGATACCAATTACCTTATTTGGGAAAGACTGCCATGGTAAGAAAATGTTAAAACTGATATCTGACCTGTTTATTGAATTAACTAACAATAATACATATTTATACAGACAAGGCATTATGATCCTTTACTTAGTTTGATAAATTAGGGATATAATATATAAATTAGCTATACTCTGTCGCATATCGTCTACTCAGAGGCGATCTCTGCTTAACATACAAGGCCATGTCAAACCCAGAGCTGTTGGACATGCTACACTTAAAGAAATCCCAATCCCTCAGAGCTACACGCTCCAGGGATCTAAACCTTGTCATCACAATAAACAAAACATGCTGGAGGGATAGGTTCCTGACCCAGAGACTCCCCAGACTCTGGAATAGATTGCCCATACATGTCAAGCAGAGTGCCTCTTTGGACCTCTTCAAGAGGAACCTTGACGATTGGATGGGAGAAAGGAAATTCACCCCAGGGATCACATCAGTCGCCCTGCTAGACAGGGGTCCAGGAAAGTAAATAATGTGGGAAGAAATAGCCAGGGAATTGTTATGGCTAGGCTTGTATAGGCCCTAGGGCTGATAGCCTAGTACCAACCTATGAACCTATGAACCTATAACCTCAATTTATAATTGTATGCATACTCCACTTTCTTCTAGATGGAGCATTTATTTATTTTCATACACAAAATGTTAAAGAGCTTCTTTTAGTTCATAAAAACTAAACCCTATTTAGCCTTGTTTTGTTTAAAATTTAAACATTTCCTGATTTTAAGTATCTAGTCATATTTGATATGCATTATGTTCTTTTAAATAACATCACCAGTAAAAAAATCATGAGGTACAGGCTTTGTTAGTTGAGAAACTCCTAGACTTCACATGTAACATCAGCAGACTGTAGGCCCTGTCACTGTTCTCTGTATCTTAAAGGCTGCTAAGAGCCAACTTATGCCTGGCCTACAGAGTAGTTTTGGACCCTGTCCTAATGGAAATGTTGCACATGTGCAAGTCAAATGGGACAAGATTCACCCACTCTAGGGATCTTAACCTAGCCTGCTGCATTAACAGGACATGTTGGAGAGACAGATATGTCTTCCAGAGATTACCAATCTCTTGGAACAAACTTCCAATTCATGTAAAACAAAGCTCCTCAATGACCCTATTTAAGCGTAACTTAGACAACTAGATGAGAGACTGCAAATTTACCCCAGGGGGTGTCACCTATGTCCTCTCGGATAAGGGCAGTTGGTGCTGATCATAGACTCGCTCTGCAAATATAGACCATACAACTCGGTCAATAAGGGAACAAGGGTATAATATGGCTAGGCTTATAAAGGCCCTAGGGCCAATAGCCTAGTAACCTCCTATGAACCTCTGAACCTATTTTAAGGGGCAACATGGGAAAATCGGTATCAGTATATTAGCTTAGGGTATAGGACTGTCTAGATGTAGTTGCCACATTTGGTAGAAAATACTTTGAAAATTTTAAGCAAGAGTCTTATTTCTGATGTCTTGTCTGAGTTAGTTTGTTCTAACATTTGATTCTTAGTAAGCATAAACTACAGATATTGTAAAAGTTATTGAATTCTTGCCAAGTTGGTTAATTACTTTTAAAGGCAAAAGTACTGCTTGACTGCAAGGAAACAAAATATGGGACTGCCTAACATATATACTGGCCCGACTCTTCTCTCTTTTGTAAGAGCATTAACACTGGCTGCAATATAAGTACTGCTGTGGGCTCAACTGCCAAGACAAAAATTATCAAAAAAGAAAGTAATAACTAAAGCAAAAAGACATGTCCTTCAAAACAGGCTTGTTTAGATGAAATGTTTTGTTTCTATAACTACAAGTGGATGGTGAAACAGCTGACATGTAAATTAAAGCAGGAGTAGCAATATCACAACAGGATATGAACTGTGTGCTTCATATTACAGATTTAAACAGTGAAGCAATAAACCAAAACCACACTGCTTTAACTGCAAATATCTGTAGCATGCATTATTTTTTAGGTTTTCACCTGTGATTATGAGCTGTTCGGATGAACTCTAACAATATTTTTAAATGTAGTTATTAAATGCAGAAAGTCATAACATCAGTTTGCACATAAATGAATTACAACTTAGAGGTCAGCTTTATGCTGCCTCCATAATTTTCCCATAATGTTCCACTGATCACTGTACAGGATATATACGAAAAAGATTATTAAACAGTATCACACAATAAGTTTATAAGAACAACATTTAAAATTTGTCCCTATTTTTGGACCTTTGACTCTCTGCAGCCCATTGTTTCAGTCTTTGCACAGATTTCCTGTGCTAATAAGATGAGAGGTATGCCTTATTTACAAGGCATAATGCCCTGTAAAACTTAGCTGCCCCTAACTCTAAAACCTCCCACCTAGTCCACAGACGTAAACTCTTGAATGCTCCCTAAACTAAAAATCCCCCTCCCCTCCCTAATCCTATCCTTCTGATCACTCCATAAACCTAAAATCCCCCTCACACTCCCAACACTAATCTTCTGATTGCTTCCTAAATCTAAAACCCCCTTCACCCCTAAACCTAAACTCCCTATGCCTTATTTACAAGGCATAATGCCCTGGAAAATTTAGCTGCTCCTAACTCTAAAAACTCCCACCTAGACCACAGACCTAAACTTTTGAATGCTCCCTAAACCAAAAATTGCCCTCCCCTCCCTAATCCTAATCTTCTGATCACTCCATAAATCTAAAATCTCCCCCTTCCCAACCTTAATCTTCTGATTGCTTTCTAAACCTAAAATTCCCCTCGCCCCTAAACCTAAACTCCCCCTCTCCATTTCCCCATGCCTCTCAACTACCCACATTTTCTCAGAATGTCCACATTTTTGCCTCATATATTTAGCCTGTTTCTCATAACATATGTGGTTCTCTGTCAAATCATTGAGGATTGAAGTCACTAAATAACGACAGACATTTGAGTTTCAGACTTCATATCCTTGAAAAATGTACACTAAAGCAAAGCCTGTTATTCTAGCAACTTTGTATGTTTATAAGAACACTAAAATATATTCCTGACTTCAGGCCTTTTTCCCCCATTATTTTGGCTTTGTTCAGATTTCTTGTACTAAAAGGTTGAGAGGTATGCATTTCCCTTCCTTGACTTACCTGGTCTATGAGCATTTCTACACTTCATTCCCAAGGATGCAAGCTTTTAGCATGCACCAGCTACTTGGATGAACTCATATTCGAGTTTGATTATGTACAGCAAGACAGACAAGCTACAGTATGGCCAAATCTCTGGCTTTGAGGATCTTGTCTTCAAGCACTTGGGGCTTGATCAGCTGTAAGAACCCCATTTCAACTATGACCTTGTCATCGACCAAAAGTGGTAACATGGATGTGTTATACAGTACAAGTAATGCAATTTAACTGTGCAATCACAATACAAAGACAATTCCAAACAAACTAGTCAATAGTTCTATAGTTATTAAACAACAAGCCACCTCTAGTCAAAGACCTGGAGATTGCTCTTGAAATGGCTGTAGAAGATTTTCATTTATTCTAACACTTGTATGTGAATGATTTATGAAAGTGGCTGTTAGATGAGACTTGAAATAGTGAAGAATGTGAAGAGATGTGATGTCCACCATGATTACCTTCCACAGTCTAGATCCCCAGTAGGATGAGAAGCATTCTACGAAATAGCTTGAGGTTAGAAAAGTGTAGAGGCTGGCATCTGATGGTTGAAAGTATGAGCTGAAAGTTTAATTTTAAGGAAAGAATTTAGTGATTAATAGGATTTTATATGTCAGCACGGATTAAGATAATCTGGTTCTCAGTGTGACGAGTAAAACCTTTGCATTAGGGAAGGAAATAAAATGGTAATCAAAGCTGTGCTACTGATACATTTACAGACTTTGTTTAGTAAAGTTTGAAGTCTGTTAAAGCTTGTAGAAGATCTTGTACTCATGAGGGAGGACTTATTCAAGTGTTGGCAGAAGTACACCTTCTCAAATGGTGGGTAATGCTTCATGGGTTAACAGAAAGGGGACTCTGCTGCTGGTAGCTGGAAGGCTGTTTTGTCTAGTTATCATGAAACTGAAATGTGAAGAGAGGATAAGCTGTGGAATGAAATAGCATCCTAGATATTTAAAAGGGTCTATATTATATAGTCGAAGTTTCAAAATTTCGAACCTCACATGAGCGAACTCATATGAGCGAAGTTCAAAACATCGACTATATAATAAAAATAAAAAATAAAAAAACTTATCTTACCACTCTGAGCAGGGGGGGCAAGCCCCCTGCACCCTCCACACCCCCCCTACTTAAATATACCAACTCCGAGAATGTACTTCAGTGCAGAAAGGGAAACTTTCCCATTTTGCATGTGAAAAGCCAGTGACTTTCACCTTTGACCTTTCCGGCGCTCAATCATATGATGTCGACCATCTATGATTTGAACATCGGAAAGGTCGCTCATCTAATATAGACCCATTTAAAATGCTGCACATGGTGTAAAATAGCCCTAATGAAGAGGTAACACATTTTGTTGCACCATACAGAATGGCTTCAGTTTTTTTGTTTAATATTAAATCTAGTGATCTACACTACGAGTGAAGTACCTTGAGTAATTTTCATTTATGGGGCTAATGCAGGAATGGCATGAATATGAAATTCAGATATCCATGTCATCAGGATTAAATAATATTTGAATTGTAGGGAGTGTGAAAGACAAAGTCTTAGGGGTTCATAATCTAACCTACTGAGGATGGGATACAGATTTCACTATGTTAATTCCGAATGGATGTTGATTTGAGATAACTATGATTTCACTAAAGTAATGTGGGTGACAACTAAATTCATATGGGGGGGGGGTTACACTGAATCAAAGGCTTTGACCAAGTCAATAAAAATTGTCAGTGAATTTTCCTTGATTCAGGCTAGTGAGAACACGACCAGAGATGTGAAGTGTAACATTTAAAGTAATGTGCCTCCTTCTGAAGACATGGGTTCAGGGTTCAAAAAGAAGTTATTTATTTATTTGTATTCTGGAGTAGAGCACTGACCTCCATGGATCTTTTTCAGACTCAGCCCAGGTGCAGTATCTGGTTTGACTTAGACAGAGTCATACAGTTAGGCAAATGAGACCGAGGGGATCAAACCCTTGCACCACTGGACCATATAAAAAAAAGCTTACTAAATGTTCTTTAATCCTCTAAGCCAACTGCTAGACTAGCCTCGGGTGGCAGAGTAGGAAGACCTTCTACATTGCCCACGTATGAAGGTATGACTTAAGAAGATACCAGCTGTAAAATTATTATTGGACAGTGAAGAAAAAAAAGAGATATGGGACATTGGGTGAGACCATCTGAGATGCAGATTCATAACTCAGCACATTTCTTAGATAGCTACTTCTTTAATATCTTTTGCAAGTTGAAGGTAGAGCAGAAAATCTTACAAGACAAAGAAGAGTAACAACTGATAATCAGAGTAAAGAGTTGCAATTTTAAAATGCTTTGTAAACCGATTATAGTGGTGGCTTCCAGAACAATAGCCTCGGGTGGCAGGTCCTAGCAATGCCAGACAGATGGTAGTGCAAGCCAAGAGTAAACTGGGTAGAAGAGGAGGGGCTAGTAGCCTAGCAGTGTTTCAGATGCATTTAGTATCTAAATGCCAGTATTGCATTTACAGTCGGGGATGAAGTGATGTTGCTTTCTACAGCTAGCAAGCAACTTGCTTCAACTATTTCGAAAAAACTTTTTTTTTTGCTCTTCATCTCAGACGAGAGGACTTTTTTTATCCTCAACTTAAGAGATGAGGACAGAGATGCCACAGGGAGCTGTACCAAGTGCCAAAACACCTAGGTATGGCTCTGATGACTTTTGATAAAATGTGACTTTCGTGTCCTACTTTTAGGCATAATGCTGCCTTAGTGCTTCCTAGCAAGTGATTACCTTTATGTTAAAATCCCTGTAGGTTATTAAGGAGCATGGTGAGGCATACTTTATGTTAGGTGGCTTTATAGCAGCATGCACACAAAAGTTAAATACTTACAATAATATTAGATCTGGATAAGCAGGTCCATCCTTGTCAATAGTTGGACTAATGCTTTTAGGCATTAGGCAGCCTGGCGTCTGAAAATTTCCTAGCCTTACTAGTTCCTCTTCTCCTACCCACAATGCTTTTCAAATCTGGCACCCTGTCTAGATCACAGTCATACTATGTTAAATGCAGAGTAGAAAAATATCAGAGCAACAACAGCAATAATAACAATAAAGACCTCTGAACCATGTTAGCAAGACAGCAGGGGAAGTAAGTCAAGTATGTTAATGAAGCTGTATCTGTTTATCCAGATTTAGTGTTACAATCACTACGTAACACTTTTATCTGTTAAAAAAGGATCAGTCCTCATTAGGTAGTTACTAGGCTTGCAGTCCAGCAGACAACTGAGGAGCTTAGCCCACATTGCTAGTCATCCCCAAGCACTGTCTAGTTAAGTGAATTGCTCAAAGCTGCAAAGTAGGTAAATGAGGACTAAAGGAATCAAACTCGGTACCCAAGAAACTATAGCTCACAGCCTTTAACCTCTGTGTTAACTGCCACACTTAAAATAAGAGCGACTCCCAAGATACCCTCCTGGATAGTCCCCATTCATGGGAGCACACCTCTGATGACTGTAGCTCAGAAGAAAGACCTAGATGGGGAGATCTCATCCAGCTAATGGTGTCCTGCAAAGTGTTACGTGAATCACGTGTAGCTGTTACACAAATAAAATGCCCTGAGATATAGCCTCAGTCCTGGCAAAATGAGGTCCTTGCACTAAAGGCAAAGTTTGTTGTACTTTTTCACAATAGAATTTAATATAATCAAGCATCATGATAATTTAATTTTAGAAACTTTATATCTCAGTTTCTTGTTAGAAAAAGACACAAACAGTTGTGAATCTTTCTTTAAAAATTGAGTTGTGTGAAAATAAAATCTGAGCTGCTTGTGGATACCCATACAATGCAGTAAACATTCACCTCTATTAGAATACTTAGAAATAATTCAGGCAGATTAACAGTCTGAGTGAGTTTTGGCTCACACTGCTTGCAGTTCAGAAACTTTAGTAAGACTGTTTTCCTTGAAACATATTTCAACATTAAATGTTAATTTCTTCAAGTATGCAGTATCAGCTGGTTGACAAAGAGGAAGAAACTCTAAACAGAAAGAATTTGTTGCATTTGATTCCTGAGCCTGCCTAACTCCTTACATTTATACTGTCTGTACGTGATTATTGCTATACTGTATGTCGTTACTGCTACTGTCACTATGTATAGCATGTAACTGTACATGATTGCTGTTATACTATCTGTATGTATGTGATTACTGTTTTATGTTACTACCATTATACTTACGGTAGTGTGGCATTTTGAATTATGTATATACCTTTTGGAGGGTTTCTCCTCGCGTCTCCACCGAAAAAGGGCATCTACCCAATCAGACTAACCTGGTCAACAAATGTCAAATAAATAAAAATAAATAAATAAAACAATGTACAAATCCTACAGAGAAACATGATTCTTGATGGGAAGTTGCATAAGAAAAGTAACTCTCAAACAGCCATACAGACTTTCAAAGACACTAATGATAGAGTTGAAACCTTGAAGAAAATTAGAAATGGTGGCAAGGTGCAGTCTTATAGATGATAACACAGTCTGGGATTCAATGGTAAGTGTTGCACACTTGCTCAGCAATACTATCTGAGGAAATCCCTATGAGAAGTTACTCAGAGAACTTATAGATATAGTTTACAAAGTGTAGTAAACTGATTCCAATTAAAGGACCATATAAGAAAACAGTGGAGCAGTGGCACTATGCTACCATAGACAAGAAGCAGCAATGCAGCAGCATACATTGCTAATGTGAACGATGCCAGAATTAAGGCATGCTAGTGAGCAAAGATCAGTGCACTCATCCATGTGTGCTATGCAGAGATGTATATCTGAAGCAAACAGCTGGCCACAACAAAAAGGGCAGCAGAGCTGGAACCGGCAGCTGACAAGACAAACCAATGTGTATGCCCTATTCGTCACATAAATGGGGAAGAAATGGGATAGCTAGGAGTGCAGAAGAGGAGAGAAGAGTAAACAGAGGTAAACAGAGAAGGATAATAATAAGGTATGAATGGTGGAGGAAAGGTATTGCTCTGGAAAGGATAGAGCTCCTTTTGTAACTTCTATAAAAGATGGGTAGGTGAGGAAGGTACAGAGGGATGAAACAGAGGGAGAAGTGCTGGTAGAAGGAGCAGCCAGACAAATAAAAAACACATGCAGATGAGGCAGTATGCACACAAACATTGAGAAGGACAGTGGATGGGCTCATACCTACTAACAGTGAAGAGTTGGCGATGAGAAGGGCTGGACAATGGACATGGAATGGAATATAAGACACAAGGGGGGAAGACACCAGGAAGGGGATAGAGTAGGCAACTAGCATGGCTGGGTTTCAGACCAGCCCAGAAGGAAATAAACCCAGGCACCACTCACCTGGGTGGCAGATGTTATGGGGCAGTCACACAACTCTACCAGTCATGCCAGAATGTGCTTCAAGTTGCAAAGGTGGGCATCCTGTTGTTGGTATACCTTCAATGTGAGCTGTCTCTACAGCTGATGCCAGGAGGATACCAGCAGAGACCCCACTGGTCCACCTTCAGGTGACATTCCTTCTCCCCACTAATGACAGACAGAAAAAGATCAGAGACTTATCCAGGTCAACTCCAGCATGATGGCCATTGCCCCCTCTCCTAAGATGTAGAACTGAAGAAATGTGGTGACCCAGTACCAAATGCAGCAGCTGGCAGAGACAAAGATGAGTGTGGCATCTCTTCTTCCTCTTTCACAACTGAGCCTGAAGAATGACACAACAGGAAAAAATTATCACACACACACATGTGATAAACATAAATAGGGTTGTAGAAGATACTACTATGCAACATGTACATACCCTGCTGATTGGAGAGGCACTTGCACCTTCTGCAGTACCCAACCATATTAAGAATACATGTACAACACTGTACATAACACAGGACAATAGTTGTACCATCTTCTCCTTCTAAAATAAAATGTTTATGGTACATCTAT